>NW_021277198.1:0-4933 GCF_002162155.2 Triticum dicoccoides | reverse complement strand
GAGGTGCTCGTCGGTGTTCTCGGGCGGTCATGGCGATCGTGGGAGAGAGAGACAGAGGAGGAGACGGGGACGAGGGAGAGTGAGAGGGGGTCAGGGAGGCTGTGTGGCGTCTCCAGGGACGTCCAGAGGGAGGCGGCAAGCAGGAGGTGGCCGGACGCGCACCGGCGTGCGTCGGCCACGCGCTCGGCGTCCTCCTGGTGCGGTGGAGAAGACGACTGGCAGAGCCAGCTGTCCGGGCCGGCCAGCTGGGCCGCACAGTGCCAGGCCTCAGGTAAGTGGCCAGGTAAGTTTTCCCACTTTTGTTTCTTTTTCTATTTTCTGACATATATTTTGGCTTAAAATAAATACTAGCACAAAAATAAAAATGTTGAGATTCCTTGTGACCATTAGTTATAATATACCAGAGGCCCTCACCAAATTCCGACATTTTTGGAGCCTTTAAACTATTTATATTATTTTAAACAGCTCCAATTCAAATACATATGGGTTCATTCAAAAATCCAAAATGTTTAGCAAAAATGTGCATCACGTATGGTTGTTGTCTGCAACATTTTCCAAAGACCATGAACATTTTTTAGAGCATTTTGGGTTTATTGAAATTCCATTTTTAATTTGAACCTATTTGAATTTGCTTTGGTGCTAGGGTTTGAAACATCCCCATTTCAACTTCATTTGAAATTTAAACATGATGCACAAAGCAAGCCGAGGATCATACCAGAACTAGGGATGTGACACCGACCGTCGATGTCTGGTGGTGTCGGGCACCGGGTGCGGCCCAGAGACCGCTCTTGGATGGATCTTCGTCGTGGGCGGTGCCTTGATGCGGGTGGGCCTGTGGCAGCTGGACGGAGTCATATGCAGGGTTCAGCGGATCGTACCCCACATCCCCCTCGTTGGTCGTGGCCGGCCGTGCCCAAACGGGAGACCCCGCGCGGACGGGACGGCCCCTAGTCTCTGGAGACGTTATGCGGAAGCAGAACGGCTCGGCCCCGGTGGCGGCGGCATCGAGGAGTTCGGCCACCTTGAGGAGCAGTGCGTCATGGTCGGCATCGAGCAACCGGCATCTTAGTAGTTCCCTTGCTACCAGCAGCGTGGCCCTTATGTCTGTCGTCTCACGCCGGTCCCGGGAGTTTGCCATGGTGTAGCCGGCAGCACGCGCCGCCGCGTGGTTCTGGTGCCGCCTGGGCGGTGGAGGCTGCCAGTCTCCAAGCGGCGGGTCGGTGACGCTCATCGTGTCGTCGGCGCCAATCAAGGCGGGGTGGCAGCGCGTCCCTTGGCCGAAGGGCGACGCTCGAGCGGTTCGAGCGCCACGTCCTTCAGTGCACGTCGGCTGGGCCTCCGCCATCAGAGGCGTCGGAGCTGGGGTAGGCCGGGTCGTCGGAGAAGAATGAGGCGAGGTCGTCGGAGAGGCGAGATTTCGACACGCCCCCTACCTGGCGTGCCAAATGCTTGATTTCGGGCTCTGGAAAACCCTTAAGATTTGAACACAGGGGCGTGACGAAGATCTCTCCCACTACACGTCTACCTAGCGCCTCGCTCTTCTCCTGGTGGTGGGAATGGAATGCAAGAAAGCAAACAAGTAGAGCACACAAGAGTTTACCCAGGTTCAGGCCACCTTGCGATGTAAAACCCTACGTCCTGCTTTAGTGGATTGGCCTCGCGAGGGCTCGAGTATGAACAAGTACAGTGGTTTCCTGAGCTCAGGAGGCGAGCTCAAGAAGAGTGAGGAGGCGGATGTTCTTGCTCCTTTGATAGGCAAGCCCCAATGAGTCCATCCCCTCTGTGATGGAACCCTAGCTACTTATATAGGCGGCCAGGGTCCTCTTCCCCCGAAATGTTTAGGCGGGAAGGGAATCCCACAACGGCCATTTGAGCGGGAACACAAGGACGCTCCTATCCTGACAAAAGGTGGTCTTCGCCTGCAAAGAGGGCAGGCGGTGACGCGGTGGTGGGCTCGGCGATGACATCCTTCCTACCGTCCTTGCGGTCTTCGGTCTAGTTGCACCAAAGGGGAAACCTTTGTCTCGCCCCTCGGGAACCTGCGCCTGTGCGGTCTCCTTTGCACCGATATGGAAATTGCGCCCGCTGGCGCCCGCTGGCACGGTTCGTCATGGCTTGCGTCACTGCCTCCTCCTGAGGCAGCCCTTGCCTTGAGATCTCCGCCTTCCCGAAGCAGCCTAGCCGAGGCCACTCTAGGGAGAGGTCTTGATCGCCCCTCCGGAGCAGCCTAGGTGAGGCCACTCCCAGAGGAGGTCTTGGTCGTTCTCCTCGCGAGGGCTGGCCCCCTCGCGAGGGTCTTGAGAAGCTGGCCGATCAGCTGGGCCCTACCAGGCCATACCAGGAACGCGACGTGGGCCGCAGACAGGAAAGTCTGTGTCACATCCCTAGTCTGGTATGACCTAGACTAGCTAGTCATTGTGCATCATGTTTAAATTCCATTTAATTTGAAATGAGGATTGGTGGAACCCTCAGAATCATCTCTGAAAATGACCTAAATAAAAATTGCTCCAAAAAGGTCCAAGGAAATGTTCATGTTGCTCTCTGAAAATATTGGTCAGAGGTAAAATTCAAAAAAATATTTTAGGAGCTCATGGATATTTAATCTTGGCCATTTGGATTAATCCGATAATTATTTGCCTTGGATATATATTGTTATATATATAAAATATTGTCCAAAAATTATGCCATTTATAAAGGAGCTTTGGAATAATATGGTTAGCTCCTGCAAAAATTGGCATAAGGAAATAAATTGATTTAGTATTATTACTAAATCAAAACATATGTCAGGAAAAAATTAGAAAACAAAAATAAAAGAGGGAGAATTACCTGGGCCTCCTCCCTGTGCAGCCCAGCAGCAGCAGGCCGGCCCAGCCAGCAGGCGGCCCAGCCCGCCTCCTCCTCTGTCGTCTTCTCCACCTCGCCAAGCAGCTGCGTGCCCGACGCACGCGCGCTCCGCCGCGCCACGCCACCAGCCTCCCTGCCTGCCTGCCCTCTCCCCTCCTCGTCTAGATGCCCCGGAGACGCCACGCAGCCACCCCGACCTCTCTTGCACTCTCCCTCGCCCTCCTCCTCTTCCCCTGCTCTCTCCCTCACACACCCGAGCGCCATCACCACCGCCGCTCGCCGTTGCCGCGGCCACCGGCCTCCCCTCGCCCTCCGCCCGAGCCTAGTAGCTCCGCCTCGTCGTCCGCATCGTCCTCGACGAGCCAAGTGACCAGGGACGCGCTCCATCGCCGACACCGTCGTCTTCTTCATCGCCAGCCGCCGTGGATCCCCATCGCCGCCCCGCCGTCTCCAGTGCGTCCCCGAGCCCGCTTCGACGCCGCTGCAACCGCGGTGAGCTCCGCCACCGTTTCCCCCTCTCCGCTTGGTCACCCGCACGCCGTAGCCCTTTCTCCACCATGGCCGAACCTCCGCCGCCGCCGAGCTCGCCGTCGACGCAGCTCCGGTGACCATTTGGTCACCCCGGCGAGTCCAACACACTCGTAAGGCCCCGTAGAGCAGCCTAGCGCTTTGCTTCGCTCGTCTCCGAGCTCCAAACACATTTTCGTGCACGACCGAACTCCGGCGGCCGCAGCCGAGCTCGCCGCTGTCGACTCCGGCCACCCCAGGCCCAGCCACGGCCACCGCCCGACGCGCCATTGAGCTGGCTTTCCAACGCACCTAGTCGCGCGTCATTTGGAGCACCACAGAGGAAACCCGGGCACAAGTACGCCGCGGGCCTCGCCGGCGACTAACCACCGGCGGGTTTGACTTGTTTGACCTGGGATTTGACCCCCCAGGGTCGCTGACTAGTGGGGCCAGGCCCTGCTAATTTTAGTTAAATATTAACTAAACCTAATTAGCCACTAACACTGACCAGTGGGCCCCAGCGCCACTAATCCTTTAGTTAGGATTAAACTAACCCTGTTTAACCCCCTGTCACTAACGTGTGGACCCCACACGTCAGGTTTGACCCCAGTCAGCCGCAGTTGACTGCTGACGTCGTGCTGACGTCATGCTGGCGCAATATATATATTTTCTGGAATTAAGATAATTCAGGAAATTCCAGAAATTGATTTAAACTTCAAAAATTCATAGAAATTCAACCGTAGCTCAGATTGAAATAATTTATATATGAAAAATTATCAGAAAAATGCAACCTATCCATCTGTACTAGTCTCATGCATGACAAACCAACTTATACATGCTGAATATGGGAAAACACATTATGGCATATATAAGAGCCTACTTTGGAGATGCATTTGAGCTTATGGTTCAAATGGACTTCAAACCAAATGAGTACTAGTTGCATTAACTCAAACAGCATCACATCTTCATGCCATGTTCATGCATCATCTTGTTGCATATGTTTGTTTATTGATTGCCGGCACTGTTCCTTCTCGATAGGTCCTGCTTCGGAGATGTTCTAGAGTACCTGTCTGTGAAGCAGTGCCTCCCTTGTTGATTTACCAGGCAAGCAAACCCCCTTGTTCATTCCGATACAATCCTACTCTCTCGCTCCTGCTCTCAGTTATTACATTAGGACAACAATGATTCATCTGCTACTTTGTGCTGCGGTAGTTGAACCCATTCCTCTGCATGACCTGTCATTGCCACAGTAAATAGTTGAAACCCACTAGCATGTGTAGGAGTTGATTGAGCCATGTTGTGTTCCTACCATGCTATGCCTGCTATTGCTTAGAGTTGTGTCAGGTCTGGTTCATTGGGAATGAATTGGAGTGTTACGATATGTTCTGATGCTGAGAGTGAAGTGTGTGAACACGATTTGGTAAAGGTAGCGGTGAGAGGCCATGTAGGAGTACATGGTGGGTTGTCTCACTGGAACCGTCCTTAAGCACTGAGTTCTGTGTATGTTGTCCAATGACTCGATACTACCACACATTGGGTTCCGGTAACTCGACCCCTCTCGACTTATTAACCAACTTGGTCT
>NW_021277197.1:0-5985 GCF_002162155.2 Triticum dicoccoides | reverse complement strand
GTGATGCAGCAAAGTAGAGATAAGTATTTCCCTCAGTTAAGAACCAAGGTATCAATCCAGTGAGAGAAACACGCAAGTCCCCAATATATGAACCTACACAAACAATAAAACACTTGCACCCAACGCGATAAAGTGGTTGCCAATCCCTTCATGGTCACTTGCAAAGGTGAGATCTGATAGAGATAGATATAAAAGATTACTAAAACGTAAAACAACATATAAGTAAATAAATTGCAACAATATATTTTTGGTATTTTTGATTTATAGATCTGAAAATATATGGTGGAAAATAGACATAGGGGCCATAGGTTGCACTAGAGGCTTCTCTCTTGAAGGCAAATCATACTATGGGTGAACAAATTACTATCGAGCAATTGATAGAAATGCGCAAAGTTATGACGATATCCAAGGTAATGATTATGCATATAAGCATCATGTCCCTGTCAAGTAGACCAAAACATTTTGCATCTACTTCTATTACTCCACACATGGACCGCTATCCAACATGCATCTAGAGTATTAAGTTCATAAGAATGGAGCAACGCCTTAAGTAAGCTGACATGATGTGGAGGGATAAACTCAAGCAATATGATTTTTTACCCTTGATGGAAACAATACAAATACGTGCCTCGCTACCCCTACTTTGTCACTTGGTGAGGTCACCGCAAGATTGAACCCAAAACTAAGCACCTCTCCCATTGCAAGAAAAACCAATCTAGTTGGCCAAACCAAACCGATAATTCGAAGAGAAATACAAAGATATAAAATCATGCATATAAGAATTCAGAGAAGATTCAAATAATATTCATAGATAATCTGATCATAAATCCACAATTCATCAGATCTCGACAAACACACCGCAAAAGAAGATTACATTGGATAGATCTCCAAGAACATCAAGGAGAAGCCATCTAGCTACTTGATATGGACCCGTAGGTCTGTGGTAAACTACTCACGCTTCATCGGAAGGGCAATAGGGTTGATGTGGAAGCCCTCCGTGATCGAATCCCCTCCGGCAGGGTGCCGGAAAAGGTCCCAAGATGGGATCTCACGGGTACATAAGTTTATGGTGGCGGAAAAGTATTTTTAGTGGACGCTTCTGGTCATTTGGGAATATTTGGGAATTTATAGGCCAAGAATTAGGGTTAGAGGACCTCCGAGGGGCCCACAAGCCAAGGGGCGCGCCCCTCCCACTAGGGCGTGCCCTAGAGGCTTGTGCCCCCCTCGGGACTCCCATGACTTCATCTCCAAGTCCTACATGTGTCTTCTAGTCCAAGAAAAATCATCGCAAAAGTTTTATTCCATTTGGACTCCGTTTGATATTCCTTTTCTGTAAAACTCAAAACAAGGAAAAACAGAAACTAGCACTCGGCTCTAGGTTAATAAGTTAATCCAAAAAATAATAGAAATAACATATTAATGCATATAAAACATCCAACATAGATAATATAATAGCATGGAACAACAAAAAATTATAGAGACGTAGGAGACGTATCAAGCATCCCCAAGCTTAATTCCCGCTCGTCCTCGAGTAGGTAAATGATAAAAACTGAATTTTTAATGTGGAATGTACCTAACATATTTATCCATGTAATTTTCTTTATTGTGGCATGAATATTCAGATCCGTAAAATTCAAAACAAATGTTTAATATTGACATAAAAACAATAATACTTCAAGCATACTAATAAAATAATTATGTCTTCTCAAAATAATATGACCAAAGAAAGTTATCCCTACAAAATCATATAGTCTAGCTATGCTCCATCTTCATCACACAAAGTATTAAATCATGCACAACCCCATTGACAAGCCAAGCAATTGTTCCATACTTTTGATGTTCTCAAACTTTTTCAACTTTCACGCACTACATGAGCGTGAGTCATGGATATAGCACTATGGGTGGAATAGAATATGGTGATTGTGGAGAAGACAAAAAGAAGGAGATAGTCTCACATCAACTAGGCATATCAACTAGCTATGGAGATGACCATCAATAGATATCGATGTCAGTGAGTAGGGATTGCCATACAACTGATGCACTAGAGCTATAAGTTTATGAAAGCTCAAAAAGAAACTAAGTGGGTGTGCATCCAACTCGCTTGCTCACGAAGACCTAGAGAAATTTCAGGAAGCCCATCACTGGGATTTACAAGCCAAGTTCTATAATGAAAAATTCCCACTAGTATATGAAAGTGACAACATAGGAGACTCTCTATCATGAAGATCATGGTGCTACTTTGAAGCACAGGTGTGGAAAACGGATAGTACCATTGCCCCTTCTATCTTTTCTCTCATTTTTTTGGTGGGCTTCTTTGGCCTCTTTTATTTTTTGTAAAGTCCGGATACTCATCCCAACTTGTGAGGGAATCATAGCTTCATTCATCCTTTCCTCACATGGTATAATGCTCTAATAATGATGATCATCACACTTTTATTTACTTACAACTCAAGAATTACAACTCGATACTTAGAACAAAACATGACTCTGTATGAATGTCTTCAACGGTGTACAGGGATGTGCAATGATCTAGCATAGCAAATGACATCAAAAAACGGATAAGCCATGAAAACATCATGCTAGATATCTTAGAGTCATGCAAAGCAATATGACAAAGATGGTGTGTTTCATAATAAACGGAACAGTGGAAGTTGCATGGAAAAATATCTCAGAATGGCTATGGAAATGCCATAATAGGTAGGTATGGTGGCTGTTTTTAGGAAGGGTAAATGGTGGGTTCAATGCACCGGCGAAAGTTGCACGGTACTTAGAGAGGCTAGCAATGATGGAAGGCTGAGAGTGCGTATAATCCATGGACTCAACATTAGTCATAAAGAACTCACATAGAACTCACATACTTATTGCAAAAATTTATTAGTTATCAAAACAAAGTAATAGACTCATGCTCCTAGGGATATAGATTGGTAGGAAAAGACCATCGCTCGTCCCCGGCCACCACTCATAAGGAAGACAATCAATAAATAAATCATGCTTTGACTTCATCACATAACGGTTCACCATACGTGCATGCTACGGGAATCACAAACTTTTAACACAAGTATTTCTACCAATCCATAGTTAGTCACTAGCATGACTCTAATATCACCATCTTTATATCTCAAAACAATCATAAGGAATTAAATTTCTCATAGTATTCAATGCACTTTATATGGAAGTTTTTATTATATCCCTCTTGGATGCCCATCATATTAGGACAAAATTCATAACCAAAGAAAATTACCATGCTATTTAGGTAGACTCTCAAAATAATATAAGTGAAGCATGAGAGTTCAAAATTTTCTATAAAATAAAACTACTGTCATGCTCTAAAAAGATATAAGTGAAGCACTAGAGCAAAATTGCCTAGCTCAAAAGATATAAGTGAAGCACATAAAGTATTCTAATAAATCATGATTCATGTGTGTCCATCTCAAAAAGGTGTGTACAGCAAGGATGATTGTCGCAAACTAAAAGGTAAAACTCATATCGTACAAGACACTCCAAGCAAAACACATATCATGTGGTGAATAAAAATATAGCCTTAAGTAAATTTAACGATAGACGAAGACGAAAGAGGGGATGCCATCTGCGGCATCCCCAAGCTTAGATGCTTGGTTGTCCTTGAATATTACCTTGGGGTTCCTTGGGAATCCCCAAGCTTAGGCTCTTGCCACTCCTTATTCCATAGTCCTTCAAATCTTTACCCAAAACTTGAAAACTTCACAACACAAAACTCAACAAAAAATTCATGAGATCCTTTAGTATAAGAAAATAAATCACCACTTTTGGTATTGTTGTGAACTCATTATTTATTTATATTGGTTCAACTAGCAAAAATGCTCGTGCGTTACAACGGGGGAATGTAAGGTGCGAGAATCAGGCTTAGATATTGTGGTGGTGGAATACTTATCATGTAATTGTTTTACCATTAAATCACTCTTCTTTCTTAATTACAATATATCGTGAATCATATTTTTCTCCTCTGTAGCTCACGAATAATTGGTTAAAAAACTTTATCCATTATTTAGTTCAAGAAATTAGCTAAAAACTAATAGTACCTCTGAAATTATGTATAAACAAAACTTGCTCCCTGGTTAACATGTTTGCTATCACAAATTATTTTACAATGTAAGACTATACAAACAACAATAGATGTCCCAGCCATTTCTCAACCAAAACTTTATACACACGTGAATTGTTGCCTAAAACTGCTAGAACAAACATCTTGAACTGATTTGTTTTTGGCACTGGATCAACTCATAATCTTACTTATAGACTAACATGTATGATGCTTATAAACCGAAATATGTTTTAGAGTAGATAAAAAAGTATGTACAGGGACTTCCAGTTGCATAAATATAATTACTGGTTATATATGAAACATCTAAAATTTTAAGAATCAGACATGATCTAAGGAAGTGAAACACACCTGCAACTGCAAGTATCTAATAATAAAATCCATATCAAAGATAACCTCTATTGATTCAAATATTGCAAGTTCCATCCCTTTGTTTCAATAGAACGGCCACTCAGTCCAGCAAACCCCCTTTGTCATAGATCAATAGAAAGAAAAAATGGATACATATTTATCTAGGCCTACTCCTATCATAGTTTACATAGTAAAAAACTAAGATTACCTATGTCTACATAATGAGATTCATTTGCATCATCCTGTTCTTACTTTGAAAAATGGTAGCAACATATAGAAAGAATCCAATGTGTTGGTTTGGGCACAATGGAAAATTCAGTTCATATACCTATACTCAATAGTCAACACCAGCTATCATGGCCACCCTCATCTTGATTTAGTGCCAATAAAGCAGCACCAAGTTGAGTAACCAACAAACTTCAGTCACTATCTGCTGGATTTTTTAGCCATAATAGTAAGGAAAGCATCTGAACAGATCTCAGTATTCCAAAATTAAAACTAACAGACCTACAACAAGCATGTTCATGTATAACCTATCCACAAGCAATATCTTTTTTGAGGATAACATCAAGACTTAGACCAAAATCAAAGTTGCATCGTGTTCCTTCCGGAGCAGATCTAGTTGGTCTCGACACCATTCGCAACCACAAGGTCTCCATGAGCTTTGGCAACATTGGCTAGTTCATGAGCCAGACCATTGTTTGTCCTTCTAACTGTCATGATGTGATATGCCTAAAAATTCTCAACCCAGATTTAGTATCAACTATAATTGGGTAGGACAATGGTCTGCTTATAGAATCAGCCTGTAGCTCCTTTCCCCACTGCACAGTCGATCTCCACCACCAGGGAGCCTCGGAATATGTTAAACAATTCCTTCAGTACAACCAGAATAGCACTGACTTCGGCCTTGACAGTTCTGCATGCACCCAACTACCTATCTGCAAGCAATTTTAGTGTTCTATTTGACACGACATTTTAGTCGTGTACGGTCTGGTCTATATGCCCGTGTGTTGCAATGGGAAAGAAAAAACTTGCGGTTAAGCATGCCGCAACCGCCCGCTTCGCCCGTCACTTCGGCCAGGCCACACGTTACACATGCGCCAGGTCGAGCAGAGCCATTCGCTGTAATCGCCATGCACCCCACTCCGCTAAGACCTTCGCCTCCATCGGGTGAGAGTAGAGGAAGCATATGAAGAAGGATAAACTTGTGGGGATTAGACATGATGCAGATCTGCGGTGCCCATTCGATTATCCACCCATAATACCGATGACACCAATGCATGACACAACCTTTCATAATCTTTCTCTATCTCTCCCTAATAATAAAGCACGGATTGGGTCTCCGGGTTCATCGTCGCGGCTTTTTTACAGAGAAGCCCCTGTATTTTAGACAATGAAACCCGCAGTCCTCATGAAAGTCAACCGAACCGGTACAGAGGAGATAAAAGAAAACCCAGCCACGACTCTGCCTTCCTATCCCATCTCCGCCTCAATCGCGCCACCACCTCCTGCTGCCCCACATCGCCGCGCGCCGCCGCCTGTCTAACTCCTCCCGT
>NW_021277196.1:0-1350 GCF_002162155.2 Triticum dicoccoides | reverse complement strand
GGCACAAGATCGTAGCTGAGGTAACAAGCTAAACGTCGAAGACCACGCGGAAATACTAGTGAGACTGAAGTCTCTCTGCAAAAACATAAAATAGGCAAACGTGAGTACAAATGTACCCAGCAAGACTTACATCAGAACTATCTACATATGCATCATTATCAACAAAGGGATGGTGGGGTTTAACTGCAGCAAGCCAGCTTTGACTCGGTGGCTATCCTGAACTACGACTGCGAGTAACTTTTTTGAGGTGGCGCACACGAGTCCACATATTCACCATATCAATACACCATTATGGATCCGCTCCCGTCTCCCTACGAGAACGCCATCCATAGCACTCACGCTTATCTTGCGTATTTTAGAGTATCCACTTTCACTTGTCTATGAACTGATATAAGCAACCCAGAAGTCCTTTTCCGCGGACACGGCTATTCGAATAGATGATGTTAACCCTGCAGGGGTGTACTTCTTCATACATGTTTCCACCACTTAGCGTCTGCACACGACATGTGCTCGGCAGACTTCAAGCGAAAGCCGACGTGGGTGTAGACCACGACCTACCTAAACACTCAAGTCTCTAGTCCAGGTTTATCGCCTATTCGGGTTCCATCCATGAGGAGATTCGGCCGGAGTTTCGCTCACAGCCCCAAACGATGTGAACAGGGTTCCTGAGATACCAAACGGGCATCCGGTACACCGTGCCACGTACCTACCGCATCACAGCCCACCCCTACGGTCAGCGCTGTCCACGGCCTCCAGTAAGCTACAAACACCAGAAACTACTTGCAACTCCTGGACAGAGGACTAGGGTGAATAAGAAGTCGAGCGGGGTCATATTTCAGGGCCCAATGTATGGTAGTAGCTGAATCATGGATCACAAACACAGAACTCAGTTCCTGAGGACGGCTGCAATGAGACAACCCACCATGTACTCCTACATGTCCTCTCACCGCTACCTTTACCAAATCGTGTTCACACACTTAGCTCACACACAGTAGGACATGTTCACACGCCTCTGATTCATCCCCGATGAATCAGACCTGACTCAACTCTAAGCAGTAGCAGGCATGACAAACAAGCATGAATGAGTAGGTACAACAGGGCTCAAACAATTCCTACTCATACTAGTGGGTTTCATCTATTTACTGTGGAATGACAGGTCATGCAAAGGATAAAGGGGTTCAGCTACCGCAGCAAGTAACAGATGAATCGTTGTTGTCCTAATGCAGTAAAAGAGAGCAGGAGCGAGAGAGTAGGATTGTATCGGAATGAACAAGGGGGTTTTGCTTGCCTGGCACTTCTGAAGATAACATTGAGTCTTCATCAGTGTCAACGATCACATCATCGATATCA
>NW_021277195.1:0-1523 GCF_002162155.2 Triticum dicoccoides | reverse complement strand
GCCTGACCTCTGCTCCCGTACTGGTACCGCCAGACTTCTCCAAGGACTTTGTTATCTACTGCGACGCCTCGCGACAAGGACTAGGTTGCATTCTCATGCAAGATCGACACGTAATTGCTTACGCTTCACGGCAATTGCACCCACATGAGGAGAATTATCCCACTCATGACCTAGAGCTTGCAGCCGTAGTCTATGCACTTAAGACCTGGCGACATTATCTCCTCGGTAATCGTTGCGAAATATTCACTGATCACCAAAGTCTGAAGTATATTTTCACCCAACCGGATTTGAATCTCAGGCAGAGACGTTGGGTTGAATTGATCACAGACTTCGACTTAGGGATAACCTATACCCCAGGGAAAGCCAACGTCATGGCTGATGCGCTAAGTCGTAAATCTTATTGTAACAACCTGATGTTACAACAAAGTCAACCGCTTCTCCATGAGGAATTTCTGAAGCTTAACCTTCACATTGTACCTCAAGGTTTTCTCTCCACCTTGGTGGCAAAACCTACCCTTACGGATCAAATTATCAACGCACAGAAGGTAGATCCGGGAATCTCCCGCATCAAGAGAAACATTCAGAAAGGAATTGCGAATTGTTTCTCCGTTAATGATCAAGGAGTCGTATACTTCGGGAATCGACTAGTAGTTCCCAAAGTGCTCAACCTAAGGCGATTAATCCTTAAGGAAGCTCATGAATCTCCTCTCACCATTCACCCCGGTAGCACAAAAATGTATCAGGACCTACGCCAGAGGTTCTGGTGGACTAGGATGAAGAGAGAAATCGCTCAGTATATTGCTAATTGCGACGTCTGTCGTCGTGTAAAAGCAGAGCATCAACGGCCTGCTGGCACCCTTCAACCATTAGCTATTCCTGAATGGAAATGGGATAAAATTGGTATGGATTTCATTACCGGTTTTCCCAGGACCAAAAGAGGGAATAATGCTATTTTCGTTGTGGTCGATCGTCTTTCCAAAGTAGCTCATTTCTTACCTGTTCGTGAGAGTATAACCGCTAGTCAGCTGGCAGACATATACATCTCCCGAATAGTGTCTCTTCATGGTGTCCCTTTGGAAATCAATTCGGATCGAGGAAGTCTTTTCACCTCTCGATTTTGGGAAAGTTTCCAAAATGCTATGGGAACCCGTCTCTCCTTTAGCACCGCTTTCCATCCTCAGTCAAGTGGTCAAGTGGAACGCGTCAATCAGATTCTAGAAGACATGCTTCGAGCCTCTGTTATCTCGTTCGGAATGGACTGGGAGAAGTGCCTTCCATTTGCCGAATTCGCTTACAACAACAGCTATCAATCCAGCTTGGGTAAAGCCCCTTTTGAAGTCCTCTATGGACGGCGATGTCGAACACCCCTTAACTGGTCAGAGACCGGGGAAAGACAATTCTTTGGCCCGGATATGATTCAGGAAGCAGAAGAACAAGTTCGTATCGTTCGTGAAAAGTTGAAAACAGCCCAATCTCGTCAAAAGAGTCAATATGACCGAAAACATAAGGCTATGACTTTCGAG
>NW_021277194.1:0-1027 GCF_002162155.2 Triticum dicoccoides | reverse complement strand
TTTTCGGGGCCCGGAGCGATTTCATTGATTAACAAACCCTGGGGTGCGTTTACGTGTCGGTCATCAAGACTCGCGGTTTTTGTTGATTCTGACAAGTTTCGTGGACTATTACTCACTGTTTTGGGGTCAAAAAGTGATTTCTGTGCTTGTTGAACCCCAAGGTGGGCTTACGTGTAGGTCATCAACATTGACAGTTTTGGCCGATCCTGGCCCATTTCATGGACTATTACTCACTGTTTTGGGGTCCTGGAGTGATTTCCACGATTAACGAACCCTGGGGTGGGTTTACGTGTCGGTCATCAACACTCGCGGTTTTTGTCGATTCTGACCCGTTTCATGGACTATTACTCACCGTTTTGGGGTGTCGAAGTGATTTCCATGCTTGTTGAACCCCAAGGTGCGCTTATGTGTTGGTTATCAACACTCACAGTTTTGGCCGATTCTGGCCGTTTCGTGGACTATTACTCACTAGTGTTCCGGAGTGGCTTCCACAATCAACAAAACCTAAGGTGCGTTTACATGTCGGTCATCAACACTCGCGATTTTTGTTGATTTTGACATGTTTCGTGGACTATTACTCACCATTTTGGCGTCCCGAAGTGATTTCCATGCTTGTTGAACCCCAAGCTGTGTTTACGTGTCGGTCATCAACACTGACAGTTTTGGCCGATTCTGGCCCGTTTCATGGACTATTACTCACTGTTTTGGAGTCCCGGAGTGATTTCCACGATTAACAAATCCTGGGGTGCGTTTACGTGCTGGTCATTAACACTCACAGTTTTTGTTGATTCTGACCCGTTTCGTGGACTATTACTCACTGTTTTGGGGTCCTGGAGTGATTTCCATGCTTAACGAACCCTGGGGTGCGTTTACGTGTCGGTCATCAACACTCGCGGTTTTTGTCGATTCTGACCCGTTTCATGGACTATTACACACCGTTTGGTGGTCCCGAAGTGATTTCCATGCTTGTCGAACCCAAGGTGTGCTTACGTGACGGTCAACAACACCCATAGTTTTGGCCGATTCT
>NW_021277193.1:0-1194 GCF_002162155.2 Triticum dicoccoides | reverse complement strand
CGTGGGTGCGACGCGTTGGGCTCTAACTGGACCCGAGCAAGACGTTCGCCTACTGAACCCGAGCGATTGCACTGCAGGCTACGTGTTACTGAACCCGAGCGATCGATCGATGGCTGTTAACTGAACCCGATCGAGCGATTCCTTCGCTACTGCTGCTAACTGAAGCCGATCGATGTGACAAGTATGTCCATTGTGTATTACAAAAAAAATCATCATGTTTTAAGAAAGGTTCATCATGCATTTTAAGAAAGTTCCTCGTGTTTTCAGAAAATATTCATCATTATTTCCAAAAATGTATTCATGTATCTTAAAATGGCTATCAGGTATGTAGAAAAATTATTCACTATATTTCCAAGAATATTCATCATGTACCTAGACAATGTCACAATGTATTTAAACAATGTTCATAGTGTATTTCAAAATTGCCTTCATGTATCTTCAAATATTTATAGTATATTTTAGAAAATGTCACTAGTGCAGAACCGGGCATTAGCACCGGTTCGTAAGGCCCTATAGTGCCGGTTATATAACCGGCACTAATTTGTGGTCACTAAAGGCCCCCCCCCCCCTTTAGTACCGGTTCAGCACGAACCGGTGCTAAAGGGCAACCACGTGGCACGAGCCAGCTCCGGGGGCCTGGAGCCCTTTAGTACCGGTTGGTAACACCAACCGGTACTATAAGGTTTGGTGGGTTTTTAGTTTTATGAATTCTTTTTCATTTAATTTTGTGTTTCCATTTTAATTCTTTTTCGTTTGCTGGTATTTTACGATACTACACATTGTACACGTTATGCATCATACATCATGCATGCTTTGTTTATCAACGCTGCTGCTATGTTCATTGCACCCGCAGATATAACATGCTCATGCATGCTTTGCATCATTACATCATCATATATATATAATAACAAGTCCTACTAATCATGCATCATCATACAACTTCTACTCGTTATTAATAATAAGTCATACGATCATCATCCTCATATATAGTCATCGAACCCAACCCTACATAATTGTTCTTAGCACATGATCATCAGTATCAGGTAGGACCTAAACACCCTTAAGGTAAAATAGCATAAAACAATATAGACCCTGACTCTCCATTATGAAGAATGGCGATCATCCTGTCTCCAATTCTTGCCTTTCGCTGCTTATTGCTTCCAAGAAGCTCCTTACGACTATCCATACATTTTT
>NW_021277192.1:0-1607 GCF_002162155.2 Triticum dicoccoides | reverse complement strand
GAGCGATTTCCATTATTTACAATCCCCGGGGTGCATTTGCGTCTCTGTCGCCAACACTCACAGTTTTGGCCAATTCTGACGCGATTCATGGACTATTACTCATCATTTAGGGGTCCCGAAGCGATTCCATAGTGGTTGAACCCTAAGGTCCGTTTACGTGTCGGTCATCAACACTCGCAGTTTTGGCCGATTCTGGCCCGTTTCATGGACTATTACTCACCGTTTTGGGGCCCCAAAGTGATTTCCACGGTTGTTTGACCCCATGGTGTGCTTATGTGTTGATCATCAACAAGCGCATTTTGGGACGATTTTGGCCCATTTCTTGCATTATTACTTAGTTTTGCGGTCCCGGAGTGATTTCCACGATTGACGAACTCCGGGGTGCGTTTATGTGTCGGTCATAAACACTCACAATTTTGGCGAATTCTCGTCCGTTTCATGCACTATTACTCACCGTTTGGGAGTCCCAGAGAGAATTCCACGATTAACAATCCCCGGAGTGCGTTTGCGTGTCTGTCGTCAACACTCACAGTTTTGGCCAATTCTGACGCGATTCGTGGGCTATTATTCAGCATTTAGGCTCCCGAAGCGATTTCCATAGTTGTTGAACCCCAAGGTGCGTTTAGGTGTCGGTCATCAACACTCACTGTTTTGGGGCCCCGTGGTGATTTCCACGATTAACGATCCCCGGGGTGCGTTTACATGTCGGTCATCAATACTAGTAGTTTTGGCCAATTCTGGCCCGTTTCGTGGACAATTACTCACTGTTTTGGGGCCCCGGAATGATTCCCATGATTAACGAACCCCCTGGTGCGCTTACGTGTCGGTTATGAACACTCACAGTTTTGGCCAATTCTAACGCGTTTTGTGGACTTTTAGTCACCGTTTTCTAGGCCTGAAGTGATTTCCATAGTTGCAGAACCCCAAGGCGCACTTACGTGTTAGTCATCAACACCCACAGTTTTGGCTGATTCTGGCCTGTTTCATGGACTATTACTCACTGTTTTGGGGCCCCGGAGTGATATCCACGGTTAACGAACCGCAGGGTGCATTTACGTGTCGGTCATCAACACTCGCAGTTTTGGCCGATTCTGGCCCGTTTCTTGGACTATTACTCTATTTTTTGGTCCAAGCGTGATTTCCATGATTTATGAACCCCGTGGTGCGTTTACGTGTCGGTCAATGACACTCACAATTTTGGCCAATTTCTGATCCGTTTCGTGTACTATTACTCACCGTTTTGGCGTCCCAGAGCGATTTCCATGATTTACAATCCCCGGGTGCGTTTGCGTCTCCGTCGTCAACACTCATAGTTTTGGCCAATTCTGACGCGATTCGTGGACTATTACTCATCATTTAGGGGTCCCGAAGCGATTCCATAGTTGTTGAACCCTAAGGTCCGTTTACGTGTCGGTCATCAACACTCACTGTTTTGGCCTAATCTGGCCCGTTTCATGGACTATTACTCACCGTTTTGGGGCCCCAAAGTGATTTCCACGGTTGTTTGACCCCATGGTGTGCTTACGTGTCGATCATCAACAAGCGCATTTCGGGACGATTTTGGCCCATTTCTTGCATTATTACTTAGTTTTGGGGTCCCGGAGTGA
>NW_021277191.1:0-1836 GCF_002162155.2 Triticum dicoccoides | reverse complement strand
AGTCATACAAACCAGCAGCGGAAGTAACTTGTCTGAGTACAGACAACTAGTAAAATAAAGGAGGCTTGGGAAGCCTAGCTATACTACAAGGTCCTTCACAAGCTCAGGGTCACCACCTGGGTCTTTAGCCTACTCGTTGATGTCCACGTCTACATAGAACCCATCAGAAGGGGTTGCAGCGTCTTCTGTAAAAATGTAAATTATGGCAACATGAGTACAAAGGTACTCAGCAAGACTTACATCAGATCCTACATACATGCTTAGTATCAAGAAGGGTTGGTGGAGTTATTGCAGCAAGCTAGCTTTGACCCTTGGCTAGACTATCCTACGATACTCCAACTTGAAATGGTTTTGCGCACACGAGTCCACTACTCACCACTTCAATACACTACCGAGGATCCACCTCCGTCTTCCTACGGAAGAGCCATCCTCGGCACTCACACTTATCTTGAGGCTTTTAACAGTTTCCATTTACTTGTCTATGAACTGTATAGGCAACCAAGTAGTCCTTTACCGCGGACGCGGCTATTCAAATAGATTATGGTAACCCTGCAGGGGTGTACTTCTTCATACATGTTTCCACCACTTAGCGTCTGCACACGACATGTGCTCGGCAGACTTCAAGCGAAAGCCGACGTGGGTGTAGACCACGACCTACCTAAACACTTAAGCCTCTAGTCCAGGTTTATCGCCTATTCAGGTTCCATCCGCAGGGAGTCCGGCCGAGGTTTCCCATACGGCCCCGAACGATGTGAACAGGGTTCCCGAGATACCTAACGGGTATTCGGTACACCGTGCCACGTACCTACCGCATCACAGCCCACCCCTACGGTCAGCGCTGTCCACGGCCTCCAGTAGGCTACAAACACCAGAAACTACTTGCAACTCCTGGACGGAGAGCTAGGGTGAATAAGAAGTCGAGCGGGGTCATATTTCAGGGCCCAATGCATGGTAGTAGCTGTATCTTAAATCACGCATACAGATCTCAGTGCTTAAGGTCGGTTTCAATGAAACAACCCACCATGTACTCCTACATGGCCTCTCATCGATACCTTTACCAAATCGTGTTCACCACACCACTCTCATTACCGACATAACATTTCACTCTAGCCCATCACCCAGATGAACCAGACCTGACACGACTCTAAGCATAGCAGGCATAGCAAGGTAGGAACAACACATACATATGGCTCAAACAACTCCTACACATGCTAGTGGGTTTCATCTAGTTACTGTGGCAATGACAGGTCATGCAGAGGAAATGGGTTCAACTACCATAGCACACAGCAGTTTGAAACGCGTTGTCTTAATGCAGTAAAAGAGAGCAGGAGCGAGAACATGGGATTGTGTCGATATGATCAAATGGTTGGTTGCTTGCCTGAGGGTTCGATGCACTGATACGGTTCTTCGTTAGGGTAATCACGGTACTCCTCGGAGGCAGAACCTGTCGCAAAGGACACCGATACACAACCATCACCAAACAATGTGCAACAATATGATGCATGCATGAAACATGGCAATATGAGTGTGTTGGGCTAATGCAACTAAAACCAGAAGGGTTTGAACAAATTTGAATCAAAGATTCAAATTTCAAACTCAAACATGGCCTTTTAAGGTGCTTTTCCTTGTTCTGTTTAAAACATCAATTTAACTTGTTTGATCATGCATGAAAATAGTACAGATGGATAGATTGGATTTTTCTGATCATTTTTCATATATAATTTGTCCAATTTGGAGTTACAGAATAAAAGTTATGAATTTTTGAAGTTTAAATTATATTCTGGAATTTCCTGATTTAAATTAAATCCAGAAAATCAATTACTGCGTCAGCCTGAC
>NW_021277190.1:0-1476 GCF_002162155.2 Triticum dicoccoides | reverse complement strand
AATTAAACAGTTGGGATTTAAATGGAACTTGGGAACGGATGGAGTTGGGTTTGCCAACTCATCCTATGCAAATGTGTAGTAGTAGAATAACATCTTTTCTAATAGGGAAAAACTAGCTTTATGCAAAAAATTAAACTTAGAGCTTTCCACCAGCCAAATTGCATGTACAAGTAGGTTCATTACACTTATGATGTGACTTGCCAGTACATTCAATGTACTGACCTATATGGCTGCAACTTATCACGTTGCAGATATATCCGACGAGGATTAAGGTGCTATAGGTCGATGTTCTACACTCAACCTTGCTCGTGGAGTTGGACTCATTTACTACTTTGCTTCCGCAGTATTTGTTTATTGGCTCTATGCCCTATTTGGTAATAAATGTATTGCTCCTGGACTATCGATGTAATAAAGAGATGTGTGTTATTTCTGTTATTTCATCGAGTACTCTGTGTGCTAGCAAGTCGATCCAGGGACTAGCACGGTAAGCACAGAGACTTCGACTCTTACCGAGTCGGGTCGCTACAAGATGGTATCAGAGCACACGTTGACTGTAGGACGCGACCCCTAGAAAATGAAAAAAACCATAGGATAAAACTTTATTTTTCAATTTCCCTATATATCCTTTGGTCTCGTACCTTCTTTACTTCTGTACTAATTTCTTCCCTCTTTCAAAATTTAGATGTCGTCCGCCATTGTCGAGTTGAGCAGCCCGATGAGACCATGCCTTTTGGACGGCAGCTGGTGAAGATCGTGAAGCACCTGAAGATTGGGCTTCCCACATTCACTGGAACCTTCACCGCCACCCTGCCCGAGGAGACATGTTGGAGGATCGATGCCCATATCCCTGGACGCATCCTCGGAAACCGCACCAAGCCCATTGATTTCCATGTGGATACTGCAACATGGGGCTTGGGCAGGGGCATCGCTGCTCACATTGCTCTCGAACGCATTCGGGAGGAGTATGACGAAGACCTCAAGAGGACCTCCTTCGTGATGTACGGACGCCGTGACGCAAAAGGAGATGTGGTGCGTACCCTGGAGGACGAGACGATAGCATCCCATATCCAGGACATGGAGGATCACATTCGTATGATGGAGCTGGAGCTGTCTGACAACATGATCGTCATCAAGAACCTCATGACTCGCAAGGCCGATCTCGAGGAGGAACTCCAAGACGCTCGCATCGAGCATGAGGGAGAGCTGGACGCACTACAGGAGAAGATCGACGATCTGAAGCTTGAGCTTGAGGAGGCCGAGGAGAAGCTGGATGAGGGAGAAAACATTCAGGAGGATCACTCGTATGGTGCCTATGTCAGCCAGGACAAGGACCAGGGTGATGAGCTTAGAGATGATGACACCGACAGTGATGCAAGGACACCTGATGTCAACATGGTTGACTGGTCTTCATCCGACGAGAGTTAGATTTTATACCACCATGAGAGTTAGAAATTTGATTTCGTTATCCGATTAGTT
>NW_021277189.1:0-1018 GCF_002162155.2 Triticum dicoccoides | reverse complement strand
ATCAATCATGGAAATCCCTCTGGGACCCAAAACGGTGTGTAATAGTGCACGAAACGGACCAAAATTGGCCGAAATTGAGAGTGTTGATGACCACATTTAAACGCACCCTGAGGTTCATCAATGGTGGAAATCACTTCGGGACCCCAAAACTAAGTATAGTCCAAGAAACGGGCCAGAACCGACCCAAACTACGAGTGTTGACGACCAACACATAGCACTCCTTGGGGTTCGACAACCATGGAAAGCGTTTTGGGACCCCAAAACGGTGAGTAATAGTCCATGAAAGAGCCCAGAATCAGACAAACCTAGGATTATTGATGACCGACACGTAAACGCACTCAGGGGTTCGTTAATCGTGGAAATCACTCCAGGACCCCAAAATAGTGAGTAATAGTCCACGAAACGGGACAGAATCGGCCAAAACTGCGAGTGTTGACGACCGACACGTAAGCGCACCTTGGGGTTGAACAACTGTGGAAATCGCTTGGGGACCCCAAAACAGTGAGTAATAGTGCACGAAACGGGTCAGAATTGGCCAAAACTGTGAGTGTTGAAGACAGACACGTAAATGCACTCCTGGGATCGTCAATCATGGAAATCCCTCTGGGACACAAAACGGTGAGTAATAGTGCATGCAACGGACCAGAATTGGCCGACATTGAGAGTGTTGATGACCACATTTAAACGCACCCCGAGGTTAGTCAATGGTGGAAATCACTTCGGGACCCCAAAACTAAGTATAGTCCAAGAAACGGGCCAGAACCGACCCAAACTACGAGTGTTGACGACCAACACATACCACTCCTTGGGGTTCGACAACCATGGAAAGCGTTTTGGGACCCCAAAACGGTGAGTAATAGTCCATGAAAGAGCCCAGAATCGGACAAACCTAGGATTATTGATGACCGACACGTAAACGCACTCAGGGGTTCGTTAATCGTGGAAATCACTCCAGGACCCCAAAATAGTGAGTAATAGTCCACGAAACGGGTCAGAATCGGCCAAAACTGCGAGTGTT
>NW_021277188.1:0-1100 GCF_002162155.2 Triticum dicoccoides | reverse complement strand
GGAGAATGAAGCTATGCTTGCACGTTTTCTGGGTGGATTAAATAGAGAGATTCAGACCATTCTAGACTATAAGGAGTATACTAATATCACTCGTTTATTCCATCTTGCTTGTAAAGCTGAACGTGAAGTGCAGGATCGACAAGCATTGGGGCGAACTAACTTTTCTGCAGGACGACCTTCATCATGGACACCACGTGCATCTTCTACTTCAACTACACCAGCACCTCCATCCGGTGCCACCTCCAGCCGTGATACAAGAAAACAGGCACAACCACCATTATCTGCCAAGAGCGCACCTGCGGGGCCTGCACAGCGTTCTTCTTCTTCCATGGCATCAACAGGGCACACAAGTGATATTATTTGTCGTCGTTGTAAGGGAGGAGGTCATTATGCGAGAGAATGCAAATCTCCGCGTGTTATGATTGCTACCGCGTTGAGTGACTATGATGAGGAGACTTTGGCTCTTATTACACGTGAAGAACATGGTGGAGATGATTCTGATCATGAGACGCAATACATGGCTCCTGAAGACGCTGACAGGTATGAATGTTTAGTTGCTTAACGTGTTTTGAGTGTGCAGGTCACACAAGCTGAGCAAAATCAGAGGCACAATTTGTTCCATACCAAGGGAGTTGTGAAGGAACGTTCTGTGCGCGTCATCTTAGACGGAGGGAGCTGCAACAACTTGGCTAGCATGGAGATGGTGGAGAAGCTTTCTCTCACCACAAGACCACATCCACATCCTTACTACATCCAATGGTTCAACAACAGCGGCAAGGTTAAGGTAACACGTACTGTTCGTGTGCATTTTAGTATCTCAACATATGCTGATTATGTTGATTGTGATGTGGTACCTATGCAAGCATGTTCCTTATTACTTGGTAGACCATGGCAATTTGATAAAAATTCTGTACACCATGGTAGAAACAATCACTATACTCTTGTTCATAAGGATAAAAATATTACTTTGCTTCCTATGACTCCTGATTCCATTTTGAAAGATGATATTAATAGAGCTAATAAAGCACAACAGGAGAAGAATAAGAGTGAAAATCAGATTGTGGCAAAAGAATTTGAGCAACAAATGAAGCCTAATAATA
>NW_021277187.1:0-1855 GCF_002162155.2 Triticum dicoccoides | reverse complement strand
TTTCATGCTAGAAACTTCCGTGTGCAGCCACATGCTACTATGGGCTCTAGCATAGTTGACTAAGTTGTGCGAACTCTTACGGGGTGGACTAGCAGATGTAGGGGATGTAGGTGTACCGGTCTACCCCACATGTAAGGTGCTAGTGCTTCTGAAAGACTATGTCTCGGTCATCCGTTTCTCAAACACCATGTAGTGCGAGAAAACAAACGGAGGCGATCGAGTCATGTGGGGAAAAGTGCGCAAACCTCTGCAGAGTAACAAACTAATCATGATTAGCCGTGTCCCCGGTTATGGACATTTTGAGTATCTAGTTCTTGGATTATCCTGTTGATCTCAACACGTTACTTATTATAATTTGTTTGGGTTTAATGAGTACTTTTAATTGGGATTGAGGATGCTGTCAACCATTCTCAATGTTTAACAACCACCATGATAGTTAAATAAATTTTATTCCTTTGAAGTAGGGAAAAATTGGCTTTTCGCGAAAACTGTAATCATAGAGCTTTCCACCAGCCATATATGCATGTAGTATAGCCTATTCTTTCATTACTCTCTATGTGTTACATTGCCAGCATATTCCATGTGCTGACCCGTTTTCGGGCTGCAACTTTTCATGTTGCAGACTTTTCAGACGACGAGTAAGTGGTACGTTAGGGTTACGATTTCCTATACTCAACTTTGCCGTTGGTTTTGATGGGAATCCACAACCTTGTTGCTTCCGCTATACTTTGGATTGAGGTAATAGTATTTACGTTACTTTATACATGTGATTTACCTCTGTTATAAATCCTTCGAGTACTGTGTGTGTCAGCATACTGATCCAGGGATGACACATAAGCACAGAGACTTGATCCATTCGGGTCGGGTCGCTACAAGATGGTATCAGAGCACATGTTGACTGTAGGACGTGACCCTAGAAACTGGCAAGCCAATAGCAAAGATTTTTCTCTACAATTTTCCTTTTCAAAAAGATCTTTTACCTCTCTTCTCTTCTGAGTTTATTCAAAATATTCCCTTTTTAGTGAGACCATACCCCTTTTCCCTTTTGACCACTCGAAGATTTGACTGATGAGACCACTCCAAGGAGACAAGATATCGGACAACTAAGACCATTTGGAATGAAGAGGATTTTACCGTGTAAATGGAAACTACAACTGTTGAAGACTCCGAAGACTTGGAGAATTTGAAGGCTCTGAAGAATTCCCAAATTTGTATGACCCAGGAAGGCTACCTTTATGGAACCTGGCAGACTATGGAAGTTATCAATACCGAGATCAAGGTGTATCGGAGAAAGACCGGAGCATGGAGAGTTAGTAACTCAAAGTTTTGTCAAGAGAACCCTAAGGCAGGAGTTATTAACTCATGGAAATGACAAGAGCAAAATAAAAAAAAATAAAAAAAACACGGCTATCCATGATGTTATCGCCCGCCTATGCTATTGTCACCGTGCGGAGTTAAAGCATGCAGATGCATGGAAGGATTGGATGGTAGAAAGCTGATGGAGCATCTATCTGCAAACGTGGAGTGTTAACCTTAGCTGGTGTATTCACCAGGATCTGGAGTGTTACATCAGGAAGTTAAGATGGACCTACAAGAAGCAATATTTGACAATAAGGCAATTGGTGAAGAACTCAGGACCCAGAAGCTGAAAGTAGACAAGATGAAGGAGCAAAACATCGAGATACCGGAGATTTGACAATAACTGAAGGACAGTAGGATCATGGATCATGTCAAGGATGTTGAAACCGGCAGTTGGAACGTAACTCCAGAAATATTGAAGGACGTCGCGAGAGACTTCGCGTCAACAGAGATGATCTGGCAAAAGAACTTGAGCAGGACAAGCACGATTGGAAGA
>NW_021277186.1:0-1931 GCF_002162155.2 Triticum dicoccoides | reverse complement strand
GATAGAAAAATAATAATCTATTTGCGGTGAACGGATGAAAAAATTGGAGAAACGCACCTTACTTTATTAATAGGTATAGATATGCTTCTTTCGCTACTGTACTGACAGTGCAACCCACAAAGTACTTAGAATACAAGATTAAGGATGGACTTGTTTCTTTTTAACTTTCTGTACGAAGTTGTAGCCACCCTGCAAGTCAGGTGTACACTGTATATGCAATTAACTTTTTATAGAGGGACAATCATACAGGCAATTAACTCAAATGTTTTGTATGTCACTCTATTATTTCCAGCATAAAGAGCATCTCCAACGGCAGCCGGCAAATTTCCTCCCGCTTTCTTAAGCGGAGGACGACATCAAACGCCAGCGGCATACATTTTTACAGCTCTAACCAACCAGATGAAATTCGTGCAAACACGGACTGATTTCATATAAGCATGAAGGATTTCGTATAAAAAAAGCCGGATCTTCATATAAACATGATGGATTTCATTAAATTTACATGAACTAAGAGGTGCCAATCCGGCTCTCTTGTATAATTAATACTCCCTCCGTCCGGAAATACTTGTCCTAGAAATGGATGTATCTAGACTTATTTTAGTTCTAAATGGCCGCCCGCGGATCCCTTTGTCTTCCTCATGTCCGTTAGACACTTGCGGGGTCGACGAAGGTCCTCGGAAGAGACAAGCAGCAAAGAAACCACCTGAATCCGCGGTCGTCGCCTCGGCGGTGGCCTTCATGGGTCCCTAGTGGCAGCGGCCTCCCGTGTTCTACTTCTCCTCGATGATGGCGGCGGACACGGAGAAGCTGGCCACCGACTCATCGCTCTCCACGCACCTGGGTTCTGTCTCTGCCTGCATGGCGCTGCCGCAGGCACGGGAGGCGGGCCCACAGACACGGGAGGCGCGGCCACCGCAGACACTGGTGGGGCGGTATGACGCGGCAGCGACGGCGCCCGTATCGGCGTGCTCGCCGCCGTGCCGGCGTGGAGCAAATCGCCACTCCTCATTGAGCTGAACTGGAGCGGTGATTTGCTAAACCATGCGCCTTCTTGGGGCGGCAACTGGCTCCGTCGGGCCAAGCTAGGTTGGTGAAGCACCGAGCGGCCTCGCCCTTATCCGGAGGGCTCAGCGGGCCACCCAGCCCGGTAATATGCAGGAGAATAGCTCATCGGAAGCCATCAGAAGAGTGGAGAAAATGGTGAAGGAGGAGATGAGGGAGCGGCGGAGGGGTGCGATTCTTGCCCGCTATCTGTCTGGCCTCGTGTAAATAGAGGGTGGACGGTAGGAGCTTGGCCGGCGTCTGGCCTCGTTTAAACTGAGGGCGGACGGGAGGAGCTCGGCCGGTGTTGCGTTTAATTCCGGCCCGCTCATGAACGGACGTGTGGCCTTAGTAGGATTCTCGGTTTGCATGCGGGTTTAACGGAGGGGTTTAATGGAGGCGCCGGGCGTGCAACGGGCGGCGCAGTACTATTCGATTTGACAGCAGTAATGAGCCGTCAAATCACAAAGGCCCTCGCCTCTCGTGAAACCGCCCGAGTTAGACTGCCCCGCCCTCTAGCCTTTTAAAAAATGTATATACTCCACTTTTGTATAGTAGTAGTATCGATGGATTGCGCCATGGAGCAAAACTTGAAACTAAAAAAAAGGTGGTACATATAGAGAGCGCTCATCGCCAAATTATGCATATAGTACTATTAAAAAGGCTTGGCACAATAATGGTGTCTAGCACAAGTGCACAACCCACCCCTCAAATAAAACTAAGCACCCTGGAATTCTTTGACAAAACTAAGCACCCTGAAATTCTTTGACAACTAAACTGCTGGCTATATGATGTTGGCCATATATATTGTAGATATAATATGAAGAAACGAGTGGTAGTACTATACCAACTAAAAGATGAAATGTAAGAAATACTAGTATGTACGTACT
>NW_021277185.1:0-961 GCF_002162155.2 Triticum dicoccoides | reverse complement strand
AAATCAGCAACATTAACAGCATCATCGCTTTTATGACATGGTATAAAGTGTGCCATTTTCGAGAATCTATCCACGACAACAAATATGCTATCCCTCCCCTTCTTTGTTCGAGGTAAACCTAAAACAAAGTCCATAGATATATCCTCCCAAGGAACACTAGGTACAGGCAAAGGCATATATAAACCATGAGGATTGAGTCGTGACTTAGCTCTTTGACATGTAGTGCAGCGAGCAACAAAACGCTCAACATCCCGTCTCATCTTTGGCCAAAAGAAATGTGTAGCAAGTATATCCTCCGTCTTCTTGACGCCAAAGTGTCCCATTAATCCTCCTCCATGCGCCTCCTGCAACAACAAAAGACGAACGGAGCTAGCTGGAATGCATAGCTTGTTAGCACGAAACACAAATCCATCGTTAAGAACGAACTTGTTCCAAGTTCTCCCTTCCTTACAATTCTGCAATACATCTTTAAATTCAGCATCATGAACATATTGATCTTTGATGGTCTCCAAACCAAACATTTTAAAGTCAAGTTGTGAAAGCATAGTATAACGACGAGACAATGCATCAGCAATAACATTTTCTTTTCCCTTCTTGTGTTTAATGACATAAGGGAAAGTCTCAATGAATTCAACCCATTTAGCATGTCTACGATTCAGTTTAGCTTGACTTTTAATATGTTTCAAAGATTCATGATCAGAATGTATAACAAATTCTTTGGGCCATAAATAATGTTGCCATGTTTCTAAAGTCCGAACAAGAGCATATAATTCTTTATCATAAGTAGAATAATTCAGACTAGGCCCACTCAATTTTTCAGAAAAGTATGCAACAGGTTTGCCATCTTGTAATAACACACCTCCTAATCCAATTCCACTAGCATCACATTCAAGCTCAAAAGTCTTATTAAAATCAGGAAGTTGGAGTAAAGGTGCATGTGTCAACTTATCTTTCAATACCG
>NW_021277184.1:0-2423 GCF_002162155.2 Triticum dicoccoides | reverse complement strand
GCACACGCACGCATGCACGCACGCACGCATGCGCGCGCACACACACACTCACACACAGAATTTTGAGCACTTGCACACATGTTGAGTTGGAATGTTCACTGACGTTGGTTATTGGCCTGAAGACTACACACCTATTGAGTCGGAGCGATCACACACAACTTTTTTGGAAGGGAATATGAATCTTGCAAGAAAAAATTCTAAGAGAAATTTTGCAAGGAAATCAACATTTTTGCAGGAAAAATCCCGCTCACTTCAGCTCAAAACAAAAAGGCAGGAAGGTGTGAATAGTAACTTGTATATAGCAATATCTTTTTCCCAGCAACTGTATTTTCCAAGTAGAAAAATTGTTGCCATGGCATTGTAGATCGACAAAAGAAATAAGACGAGCAACATGTGCAAATAAAGTTGTCCGATCCTCCTATTCGATTTGGTTCTGGCGTTGTTCCGTATACATGTGCCTATTGGAATTATCAGATCCAAATCTTCTCGTGGCTCTTGCGGCCGATTATCTCCGCTACCTACGCCTCACACACCAGCAGCCGCACACCGAGGTATTTCCTCTGCGGTGCCGTTGGCGGTTGGAGGTTGGGGTAGCAGGACACGCGGTCGAGGGAGGAGAAGTGCTGCCACAGAGGGAGGAGGCGCCACCACGACACAGGTTCAGGACTGCGTGTGGCGGTGCGGATCTGCATTTCTGATCGATCGTGGGGAGCAGTGCGGATCTGCGTTTCTGATCGACAGCGGGGAGCGGTGCTGATCTGCGTTTCTGATCGACAACAGGGTGTGGTGCGGATCTGCGTTTTTCATCGAGAGCGGGGAGCGGTGCGGATCTGCATTTCTGATCAACAGCAGGGAGCGGCTGGATCCGGCCATTTTGGGTGGCGGGGCAGAGTTGGAATGCATGGGGGTGGGGTGGGGCAACGCCGAAAGGGCTTGGGCGGCGGCGGAGTGGAGCAGTGGGAGTGGGGATTTTAACACCGGCAATGCGTGTCCGAGTATATTTAAGGGTCGCGGTGGCCGCAGAGTAATATTATTTCTCCTCTAACGCTTTTAAGAAGTTGGTTAGGTGCACGTTAGAGGAGAAAAAGTGAAATTTTACTCATCTAACCAATTATAAGGGATCTGTTAGAGATATTCTTGGGTCCTGTATCCCAGTTCTAAGCTTTGCCTTGACACTCAGTAACGTATCATCCTCATCCGATCCCTACTTTCCTCCAAGAATCCTCTACCGTGGTGTGAAGGGATTCCACACTCTCCCACATATATATTTCCAGTCTATCAAATAAATGGTTAGATATTCCTAATTTTTGTGAGACTTTGTAGACTATTTATCTTTTTATATTAGCACAATGATTGTACATACATTTCACACAATTCCATGTGCAAAGGAGATGTTTCTTCACAGGAAGAACCATATTTCACATCAGGAATTCGGATGTAAAACGAGCACCACATCCTTAAATCATATTAATTCCACAAGATTTTATAGCAAGTGCAATTTTCCACGTAGAAAATTGCTGCCGTTTCACTGTAGAGCGATGAAAGAAACGAGGCAAGCAACATGTGCAAATAAAGCTGGCCGATGCTCTTAATCGATTTGGTCCTGGCGTTGTTCCATGCACTGCACTACACGTACCAACCAGCCAGCCCCGCTGTTGTCATCTACTCCAACCACCCATGGAAAGAAGAAAAAAAGCCGTGCTGATTCATGACACTAACACACGTCTCCATCGTCTATGTCACCTTAACCCCTGAAAAGACAAAATCAATTGAAAGCAACAACACTCGCTGAAGAGCAACAGAGCTAGTTGCCTTGACATAAGTGAGATGGTCACCGTTCAATCCACGGTGCACACACATGAAAAATCTGCCATTCAAAATTATAAAATATATAGGCCTCTCAACGCATGAAACATGTTGGGGTCCAGCAAAACTTCAATATTCTAGCCAATTGATCCCTCACATGAGATCTCGAGGGAAGAAAAACACCTTACGCTCATAGCTCACCGAACGGCTATTAAAGCAACTAGCTGCCCTTGTCAGCTCCACTGGTTCAATAGCATCTGTTTTATTCCATTGAGTTCAACCCAATTGTAAAGAGAGAAGGAGAATAATAGAGAATGGCTTACATCCGTTGTCCTCGTCTAGGAATTAAGAAAAAAATGTAAAAAGAGAGCAAAATAAGCTCACCAAAGATAATGCCCTAAAAACTTGCGTTGTTGGAAAAGACGTGATGCCTCACCACTTTATATCTTGGTGGAGCCACACCATGCATCACCATCACCTTTTTTTTCTTCTTTTGATGCGCTTTTCAAGTAGATGACAAGGGTACACATACGAGACAGATGGATAACGCTTCGCTAGGGCGTCCCAGCCCGGGCGATCAGGGGGCGATCCCCACGCCGCCACCGCCGCCGGACGTC
>NW_021277183.1:0-889 GCF_002162155.2 Triticum dicoccoides | reverse complement strand
AATCATGGAAATCGCTCTAGGACCCGAAAACGGTGAGTAATAGTGCACGAAATGAACCAGAATTGGCCAAAATTGTGAGTGTTGATAACTGACACGTAAACGCACCCTGCGGTTCGTCAGTTGTGGAAATCACTCCGGGGCCCCAAAACTGGGTAATAGTCACGAAACGGGACAGAATCGGCCAAAACTACGAGTGTTGATGATCGACACGCAAACGCACCCCAGGGTTTGTCAATCGTGGAAATCACTCCAGGACCCCAAAACAGTGAGTAATAGTCCAAGAGACGGGCCAAAATCGGCCAAAACTGCGAGTGTTGATGACCGACACGTAAACGCACCTTTGGGTTCAACAACTATGGAAATCGCTTTGGGACCCCAAAACGGTGAGTAATAGTCCAAGAATCGGGCCAGAATCAGCCCAAACTGCGTTTGTTGATGACCGACACGTAAGCGCACCTTAGGGTTCAACAACCATCGAAATCGCTTTAGGACACCAAAACGGTGAGTAATAGTCCATGAAACGGGCCAGAATCAGCCAAAATTGCGACTATTGACGACGTACACATAAACGCACCCCGGGGATTGTGAATGTGGAAATAGCGCTGGGACCCCATAATGGTGAGTAATAGTCCATGGAAGAGCCCAGAATCGAACAAAATTAGGATTGCTGGTGAGCGACACGTAAACGCACCCCGGGGTGCGTCAATCGTGGAAATCGCTCCGGGACCCCAAAACGATGAGTAATAATCCATGAAACGGGGCAGAGTCAGCCAAAACTGCGAGTGTGGATGACCGACACATAAATGCACCCCAGGGATCGTCAATCATGGAAATCGCTCTAGGACCCCAAAACGGTGAGTAATAGTGCACGAAATGAACCAGAATTGGC
>NW_021277182.1:0-3846 GCF_002162155.2 Triticum dicoccoides | reverse complement strand
TGATATGGCCAAGAAGAATGTGATGAATGATATGTGATGTATGAGATTGATCATGTTCTTGTAATAGGATTCACGACTTGCATGTCGATGAGTATGACAACCGGCAGGAGCCATAGGAGTTGTCTTTATTTATTGTATGACCTGCGTGTCATTGAAGAACGCCATGTAAACTACTTTACTTTATTGCTAAACGCGTTAGTCATAGAAGTAGAAGTAGTCGTTGGCGTGACAACTTCATGAAGACACGATGATGGAGATCATGATGATGGAGATCATGGTGTCGTGCCGGTGACGATGATGATCATGGAGCCCCGAAGATGAAGATCAAAAGGAGCAAAATGATATTGGCCATATCATGTCACTATTTGATTGCATGTGATGTTTATCATGTTTATGCATCTTGTTTGCTTAGGACGACGGTAGTAAATAAGATGATCCCTTACAAAATTTCAAGAAGTGTTCTCCCCTAAATGTGCACCGTTGCTACAGTTCGTCGCTTCTAAGCACCACGTGATGATCGGGTGTGATGGATTCTTACGTTCACATACAACGGGTGTAAGACAGTTTTACACAGCGAAAACACTTAGGGTTAACTTGACGAGCCTAGCATGTGCAGACATGGCCTCGGAACACGGAGACCGAAAGGTCAAGCATGAGTCGTATGGTAGATACGATCAACATGAAGATGTTCACCGATGATGACTAGTCCGTCTCACGTGATGATCGGACACGGCCTAGTTGACTCTGATCATGTGATCACTTAGATGACCAGAGGGATGTCTATCTAAGTGGGAGTTCATAAGATGAACTTAATTATCCTGAACATAGTCAAAAGACCTTTTGCAAATTATGTCGTAAGCTCGCGCTTTAGTTCCACTGTTTAGATATGTTCCTAGAGAAAATATAGTTGAAAGTTGATAGTAGCGATTATGCGATCAGTAGAAAGCTTATGTCCTTAATGCACCACTCAGTGTGCTGAACCCCAATGTCGTTTGTCGATGTTGCGAACATCGGACATACACGTTTTGATAACTACGTGATAGTTCAATTAAATGGTTTAAGTAGAGGCACCAAAGACGTTTTCGAAACATCGCGAAACATATGAGATGCTTCGAGGGCTGAAATTGGGATTTCAGGCTCGTGCCCATGTCAAGAGGTATAAGACCTCCGACGACTTTCTTAGCCTGCAAACTAAGGGAGAAAAGCTCAATCGTTGAGCTTGTGCTCAGATTGTCTGAGCACAACAATCACTTGAATCAAGTGGGAGTTGATCTTCCAGATGAGATAGTGATGTTTCTCCAAAGACATTGCCACCAAGCTACTAGAGCTTCGTGATGAACTATAACATATCAGGGATAGATATGATGATCCTTTCAGGTATTCGCGATGTTTGACACCGCGAAAGTAGAAATCAAGAAGGAGCATCAATTGTTGATGGTTGTCGAAACCACTAGTTTCAAGAAGGGCAAGGGCAAGAAGGGATACTTCATGAAACGGCAAATCAGCTGCTGCTCTAGTGAAGAAACCCAAGGTTGAACCCAAACCCGAGACTAAGTGCTTCTGTAATAAGGGGAACAGTCACTAGAGCGGAATTACCCTAGGTACTTGGTAGATGAGAAGGCTGGCAAGGTCGATAGAGTATATTGGATATACATTATGTTAATGTGTACTTTACTGGTACTCCTAGTAGCACCAGGGTATTAAGATACCGGTTCAGTTGCTAAGTGTTAGTAACTCGAAATAAAAGGCTACGGAATAAACGGAGACTAGCTAAAGGTGAGCTGACGATATATGTTTGATGTGATCAAACATCGCACGCTCCCTCTACCATCAAGATTAGTATTAAACCTGAATGGTTTATTGAATCTCGATCGTAGTGATACACATTTTCATGCCAAAAGATATAAGATAGTAATGATAGTACCACTTCCTTGTGGCACTGCCATGTAAGTCATAATGGTATAAAACGCATCAAGAAGCTTCATGTTGATGGATCTTTGGACTCACTCGTTTTTGAAAAGTTTGAGACATGCGAACCATGTCTATTGGTGTATATGCATGAAGAAACTCCATGCAAATGGACCGTTCGGACTCACTTGATTTTGAATCACTTGATATATGCAAATCATACCACATAGGCAAGATGACTGAAAAGCCTCGGTTTCAATAAGATGGAACAAGATAGCAACTTGTTGGAAGTAACACATTTTGATGTGTGCAGTCCAATAAGTGCTGAGGCATGCCGTGAATATCGTTATGTTCTTACTTCACAGATGATTCGAGTAGATGTTGAGAATATTTACTTGATGAAATACAAGTCTGAATTATTGAATGGTTCAAGTAATTTCAGAGTGAAGTAGAAGATCATTGTGACAAGAGGATAAAATGCCTATGATGTGAATATCTAAGTTACGAGTTTTGGCACACAATTAAGACATTGTGGAAATTGTTTCGCAATTAATACCGCCTGGAACACCATAGTGTGATGGTGTGTCCGAACATCATAGTTGCACCCTATTGGATATGGTGCGTACCATGATGTCTCTTATCGAATTACCACTATTGTCCATGGGTTAGGCATTAGAGACAACCACATTCACTTTAAATAGGGCACCACGTAATTCCGTTGAGATGACACCGTATGAATTATGGTTTAGAGAAACCTAAGTTGTCGTTTCTTAAAGGTTTGGGGCTGCAACGCTTATGTGAAAAAGTTTGAGGATTGATAAGCTCGAACCCAAAGCGGATAAAATGCATCTTCATAGGACACCCAAAACAGTTGGGTATACCTCCTGTCTCAGATCCGAAAGCAATAAGGGATTGTTTCTAGAATCAGGTACTTTCTCGAGGAAAAGTTTCTCTCGAAAGAATTGAGTGGGAGGATGGTGGAGACTTGATGAGGTTATTGAACCGTCTCTTCAACTAGTGTGTGGCAGGGCACAGGAAGTTGTTCCTGTGGCACCTACACCAATTGAAGTGGAAGCTTATGATATTGATCATGAAACTTCGGATCAAGTCACTACCAAACCTCGTGGGATGACAAGGATGCGTACTACTTTAGAGTGGTACGTAATCCTGTCTTGAAGGTCATGTTGCTAGACAACAATGAACCTACGAGCTATGGAGAAGCGATGGTGGGCCCAAATTCTGACAAATGGTTAGAAGCCATGAAATCCGAGATAGTATCCATATATCAGAACAAAGCATGGACTTTGATGGACTTGCCCGATGATCGGCAATCCATTGAGATAAATGGATCTTTTAAGAAGAAGACGGACGTGGATGGTAATGTCGCCATCTATGAAGCTCGACTTGTGGTGAAGTGTTTTCCGACAAGTTCAAGGAGTTCACTACAATGAGATTTTCTCACTCGTAGCGATGCTTAAAGTCCGTCGGAATCATGTTAGCATTAGCTGCATTTATGAAATCTGGCAGATGGATGTCAAGACAAGTTTCCTTACCAGTTTTCGTAAGGAAAGGTTGTATGCAATACAATCAGAAAAGTTTTGTCGATCCTAAGGATGCTAAAAGGTATGCTAGCTCCAGCGATCCTTCTAAGGACTGGAGTAAGCATCTCGGAGTTGGAATGTACGCTTTGATGAGATGATCAAAGATTTTGGGTTTGTACAAAGTTTATGAGAAACTTGTATTTCCAAAGAAGTGAGTGGGAGCACTATAGAATTTCTGATGAGTATATGTTGTTGACATATTGTTGATCAGAAATGACGTAGAATTTCTGGAAAGCATATAGGGTTATTTTGAAAGTGTTTTTCAATGGAAAGCCTGGATTAAGCTACTTGAACATTGAGCATCAAGATCTATAAGGATAGATCAAAATGCTTAATA
>NW_021277181.1:0-1310 GCF_002162155.2 Triticum dicoccoides | reverse complement strand
TTGGTGCAGCGGTGTACCAAGGTTGACAGATAGCGGAGGCGGCGTCGGCAATGACGACGACAAAGTGTAACCTGCAACAATGTCGCCAAGCATGTTCGAAGGCCCTGTAGTGTGCTGTAGTTCAGACAACGGCGCGGCGAGAGATGCAGTCAGCATAGGAACTGGAGTGCTCGAGCTCGAGTTCGGAGGAGGATTCACACTCGCAGAGTTTCCTTTCTTTGCTTTTTTGCTAACATCACCATCGTTAATTTCATCATCACGGCCATGACCTCTATCTGGGCCATCATCATGTTGCTTCCAGATTAGAGGTATGAAATCTACATCCAGAATATAGTCATCCTTTTCAACCTGGTAGCAAAAGTTATACCCATCAAGCTTGACAAATGCCTCTGCGGTTGTGGAATCTCCTCCCAAGTCATTATTATAGGTGAATATATCCAAAGAGCGCACCGTAACCTGAATGCGTATAATACCATCACGACCTAGGGCATAAAGATCAACATCTTGAGTTGCTCTAATGACCAATCCAACAACCCAAAGCCTGAGGAAATGTCGTAGTGAATGAGGAACGCCGTAAACGTGCACCCAAATAGTCTCCAAAGAAACATAAGATGGGACATCTTCACCTTTCCATTCTTTAAAAGAAATTTCAACACCATGCGACTTGACTCGAACCTCTAGGTCAGCCATTCGGCGAAGATCGTCAAAGGAGGGGAATGACACCAAAAGGCATCCTTGCCATGCAGAATAGCCTCCCACTTCCACTAAGTCTGAGTCCGAACGATCCTAGCAATCTCAGGTACAAGCACCACTGCAGGTAGCTCCCCACCGGAAACTGTGACTAAGGCAATTGGCGATGCGGATGGAGAAGCGTCGATGTCCTTGCACACGTGCTTTGGGATCTGAATGAACATGGAAGCATTAGATACTTGTCCACAAAAAGATGTCGAGGGCCATGGCTGCTTCAGAATGGGAGAATGAAACATAGCGTGCTTGAAGTTGTTGCATATGTAGCAAAAGTGCACCATAGTATAATCTCTGGACAAGTGATCATTAGACTGGCATTTGAAACCATGCATCTTTTCTTTCTTGGTTTTAGGCACGTTGGCAGAGGCTTCCTCCTATTGAGCGGCAACCGTGCCGTCGGACTCGACCAATGGTGGCATGGCGTGGGAGACGGCCGAGTTTGCGGCAACTAGGGGCGCCTGAGGTGTTGGTGTTGTATGTGCGCCTGGCCGACGCCCACTCTTCTTCTTCTTCTTCTTCTTCTTTCCTCCTTGCTTCAATGGTCCGCCAGTACCAAAAGCGAA
>NW_021277180.1:0-962 GCF_002162155.2 Triticum dicoccoides | reverse complement strand
AAACAAAGTGTCACTAGTATGCCTCTACTTGACTAGCTCGTTAATCAAAGATGGTTATGTTTCCTAACCATGAACAATGAGTTGTTATTTGATTAACGAGGTCACATCATTAGCAGAATGATCTGATTGACATGACCCATTCCATTAGCTTAGCACCCGATCGTTTAGTATGTTGCTATTGCTTTCTTCATGACTTATACATGTTCCTATGACTATGAGATTATGCAACTCCCGTTTACCGGAGGAACACTTTGGGTACTACCAAACGTCACAACGTAACTGGGTGATTATAAAGGAGTACTACAGGTGTCTCCAATGATCGATGTTGGGTTGGCGTATTTCGAGATTAGGATTTGTCACTCCGATTGTCGGAGAGGTATCTCTGGGCCCTCTCGGTAATACACATCACATAAGCCTTGCAAGCATTACAACTAATATGTTAGTTGTGAGATGATGTATTACGGAACGAGTAAAGAGACTTGCCGGTAACGAGATTGAACTAGGTATTGGATACCGACGATCGAATCTCAGGCAAGTAACATACCGATGATAAAGGGAACAACGTATGTTGTTATGCGGTCTGACCGATAAAGATCTTCGTAGAATATGTAGGAGCCAATATGGGCATCCAGGTCCCGCTATTGGTTATTGACCAGAGACGTGTCTCGGTCATGTCTACATTGTTCTCGAACCCGTAGGGTCCGCACGCTTAAGGTTACGATGACAGTTATATTATGAGTTTATGCATTTTGATGTACCGAAGGTTGTTCGGAGTCCCGGATGTGATCACGGACATGACGAGGAGTCTCGAAATGGTCGAGACGTAAAGATTGATATATTGGAAGCCTATATTTGGATATCGGAAGTGTTCCGGGTGAAATCGGGATTTTACCGGAATACCGGGAGGGTTACCGGAACCCCCCGGGAGCTATTTGGGCCATAGTGGGCCTTAGTGGAAAAGA
>NW_021277179.1:0-1442 GCF_002162155.2 Triticum dicoccoides | reverse complement strand
CAATGCACAAAATGATGCATGCTATGACATGGCAATATGAATGTGTTTTGAGCTAATGCAACTAGCAACAGATTAAATGAAGTTGGTTTGAATACAAGATTCAAATTCAAACTCCATATGTGATTATTCAAATGCCATTTAATTGATTTGTGCTATACAGCAGCTATAAGTTGTTCTAACATGCATAAAAATGGTACAGATGGATTCCTTGAATTTTTCTGATAATTTTTCATATATAAATTATTTAATTTGGAGTTACGGTTGAATTACTATGAATTTTTGAAGTTTTGAACATTTTCTGGAATTTCCTGAATATTTAGAATTAAAATAATTCCAGAAAATGATTTAACTGCGTCAGCCTGACGCCAGCATGACGTCAGCGAGTCAACGGCCAGGTCCAGGTCAAACCTGACGTGCGGGGTCCACACGTCAGTGACATAGGAACTAATCCCGGTCAAACCCAGCGCTGACTGGGGTTTGACCAGGGGTGGGGCCTACTGTCAGTGGCTGTAGGTGGTTTAGTTAGTTGGACTAGCTCCTAATGACGGAGCCACGTCAGCTCCCGCCGGAGTTTCGCCGGCGACGACCATGGCCGACGACGGAGATGCAACGTGTGCTCGCTACGGAGCACCATTCGACGCGTGGTTTGCTCCTACGGGTAGCTGAAGATGCGCCGCATCCAACTGGGCGAGCGGCAGCGGCTGTGGTGGCCGGAGCTCGCCGGAAACGAGCTCGCGGCGGCGCCGAAGTTCGGGCGCCGATCGATTTGACGCTATGGTGCGCTACGGGAGAAACTGGTGGGTGCTGCGGGCTCCTGAGGTTGCGGTGAGCACGACGGTGGGCTCGGGAGCGAGCTGTGGTGGCTGTGGCCACGGCCACGCCATGGCCGGCGGCGAGAAGCTCTCGGCCGCGGTGGTAACGGCGGCTACGGAGGGAAATAGAGCACGGGGAGAGAGGGGTTCGGCAGAGGAGCTCACGGCGAGGTCGACGAGCAGCTCGGTGGGCTCGGGGAGGTGGCGGAGACGGCGAATCGACGAGCGGCATCCGGCGGCCGTGTGTGAAGAAGACGGCTCGATGACGGCGATGCAGGGTGTCCGAGGTCGCTTGACTCGTCGGAGAGGATGAGGGCGAGGTAGCCGAGCTACTGGGCACGCCGAGGGTCGAGGGGGAGGCTCTGGGTGCGGCAACGGCGAGCGGCGGCGATGAGCTCCGCTCGGGCTGCGCGAGAGAGAGAGCAGAGGAGGGGGAAGGGGTCGAGAGAGAGAGTGCGAGGGGGTTCCAGGGGGTGGCGTGGAGCTGCGGGAGACGTCCAGGAGAGGAGGAGGCAGCCAGGCAGGGAGGAGGTGGCCGGGGCGCGTGGCCGCGCGCGCCACCGAGCAGCTTCGGGGCGAGGGGGAGGAAGACGACAGGGGGAGAAGCGGCGGTGGGCTGGGCCGGCTGGA
>NW_021277178.1:0-1494 GCF_002162155.2 Triticum dicoccoides | reverse complement strand
GCTGCATCTCCAACGCCGCCGTTTCCGACCTCGGGTGCCGGTGATCCCCGCTGTCGATTCGCCGGACCCCGTGCCTCCCCTGCCTCGCCAGCAGCACCAGAAGAACCGCGGTGAGCCGCTGCATCGTTTCCCCCATGCCTCGTTGCCTAATTCGCCCCCTAGCCGCATCAACCACCGGAGCCGAGCGCTCCCCGCCGCCGGCCATGTCGCCGCCGCGGTTGCAACCCCCGCACGTCGCACCAGAGCACGTAGGCGTGCTCAGCGTTTCCTCAGGAAGCCGCAGATCCCACCAGTTCTTCGTGAAACGCGCCGTAGCGCCTAACCGCTCGAACCCGAAGCTCCGGCCGCCGCCACGAGCTCGACTCCGGCGAGCCCGCTCCACCCCAGCTCCTCCCACTTGCACTACCAGACGCGCGCGACCCCCAGCTACACGTAGGACCAATCCACCGTCCAAATGGTCGCCTGTGGGCGAAACCCGACGCGCTCCGCCGCCACTGACCTCGCCGGCGACGAGCCGTCGGCCTAACCCCGGTCTAGTTAACCACTAATGACCAGCTAAACCACCCCTAGTGCCACTGCCATGTGGGCCCTATACCTATTTAGTTTAATTTATTTTTCTATTTAGATTAGTTAATAATCCACCGGGACCCACACGTCAGCATTGACTTTGCTGACGCGGCCGTTGACTGGTCCCACATGTCATCCACCCAAACCAGCCCTGTTACACTGACCCGTGGACCCCAGCGTCAGGTTTGACCTGGGCTGGCGTCTGTTGACCTGCTGACGTCATAGTGACGCAATGCTGACGCAATAAGTATTTTCTGGATTTAAAAATAATCAGGAAATTTCAGAAAATACCCAAAACTTCTAAAAATCATAGAAAATTAACCGTAGCTCCAAATTAAATAATTTATATATGAAAAATTATAAGAAAAATTCAAGGAATCCATCTGTACCATTTTCATGCATGTTAGAACAACTTATAGCTGCTGTTTAGCACAAATCAATTAAATGGTATTTGAATAATCACATATGGAGTTTGAATTTGAATCTTGTATTCAAACCAACTTCATTTAATCTGTTGCTAGTTGCATTAGCTCAAAACACATTCATTTTGCCATGTCATGATCATGCATCATATTGTGCATTGCATTGATTGTGTTCCCTTCTGTATTGCCGGTATTTGTCCCCTCTCGATAGACGTGATACCGATGATGTGATCGTTGACACTAATGAAGACTCAATGTTATCTTCAGAAGTGCCAGGCAAGCAAAACCCCCTTGTTCATTCCGATACAATCCTACTCTCTCGCTCCTGCTCTCTTTTACTGCATTAGGACAACATCGATTCATCTGTTACTTGCTGCGGTAGCTGAACCCCTTTATCCTTTGCATGACCTGTCATTGCCACAGTAAATAGATGAAACCCACTAGCATGAGTAGGAGTTGTTTGAGCCCTGTTGTGCCTACTCATTCATGCTTGTTTGTCATGCCT
>NW_021277177.1:0-1410 GCF_002162155.2 Triticum dicoccoides | reverse complement strand
GTCGTGCACACTTTTCCTGATTTTAAAACGCTGGTGGACAAGGCCATTACTCTGGAAAATGAGAGACGCAGTCTGGAAGATATCCGCAAGCGAAAAAGGGACCAGACTAATCACACTCGCAATCACCGAAGCAAGATAGATTTTAAAAGGGGTGGGACACCCAAATTCTCATCCAATGTCTCACGCCCAATCAAGAATTTTCATGCAAGGGACAAGGAATTCACCTATCGCCCCGGCGTTACTTGTTACGCTTGTGGAGAAGAAGGGCATTATGCCAAACAGTGCCCCAAGCCAAGGAACTCAACCCCAAAGCCGAACAACGGCGGCAATAATTCAGCGCCCAAATGAAACAATTTCAATCCCAACAATAACCACAGGAAGGGTCATCTGAACCACGTAACCAAAGAGGAGGCACAAAATGCTCCGGATATCGTACTCGGTACGTTTCCTGTCAACACAATACCTACAATGGTTTTGTTTGATTCTGGAGCTTCTCACTCTTTCATCTCGAAAAGTTTTGCTTTGCAAAATAATTTTTCGATGCTTCCTTTGGAGAAATCCATAATAATCAAGTCCCCTGGGATTCAGCAAGTTTCTCAGAATTACTGTCAGAATGTGGTCATTGAGTTTGAAGGATTGGAGTTTTACACAAATCTTATTGTATTGGAAAATAAAGGACTGGATGTCATCCTAGGGATGGATTGGCTAACCACCAACAAAGGTTTTATCGACTGTTTCAACAGGACCGTGATTCTCACACACCACCAAGGGAAGACAATAAGAGTATCAGCCAAGGAAGGAAAAAGACCCCGGCAACCGAGATTAAATAAGGTGGACGTTTCTGAGCTAAACAAGGTTCCAGTAGTGTGTGAATTTCCAGATGTATTCCCTGAAGAGCTGCCAGGCATGCCACCAGATCGAGAAATAGAATTCCGCATTGAGCTAGTACCAGGAACCACCCCCATATACAAGAAACCATACAGAATGGCACCATCCGAGTTGATCGAATTGAAGAAACAAATAAAGGAATTACTGGATAAAGGATACATTCGGGCCAGCTCCTCACCTTGGGGATCACCAATTTTATTTGCCAAGAAGAAGGATGGAACGCTGAGATTGTGTATCGACTATCGAGCTCTTAACATGGTCACAGTCAAAAACAAATACCCGATGCCAAGGATAAACGATTTGTTTGATCAACTTGCTCAGGCCAAGGTATTCTCAAAAATTGACTTAAGGTCAGGATACCATCAATTGAAGGTACGAACGGAAGATATCCCCAAAACAGCCTTCACCTCCAGATATGGACTGTATGAGTTCACAGTGATGCCATTTGGATTAACTAACGCCCCGGCATATTTTGTTCACCTCATGAACAAAGTATTTATGAAGTTTATGGACAAATTCGTC
>NW_021277176.1:0-1410 GCF_002162155.2 Triticum dicoccoides | reverse complement strand
GTCGTGCACACTTTTCCTGATTTTAAAACGCTGGTGGACAAGGCCATTACTCTGGAAAATGAGAGACGCAGTCTGGAAGATATCCGCAAGCGAAAAAGGGACCAGACTAATCACACTCGCAATCACCGAAGCAAGATAGATTTTAAAAGGGGTGGGACACCCAAATTCTCATCCAATGTCTCACGCCCAATCAAGAATTTTCATGCAAGGGACAAGGAATTCACCTATCGCCCCGGCGTTACTTGTTACGCTTGTGGAGAAGAAGGGCATTATGCCAAACAGTGCCCCAAGCCAAGGAACTCAACCCCAAAGCCGAACAACGGCGGCAATAATTCAGCGCCCAAATGAAACAATTTCAATCCCAACAATAACCACAGGAAGGGTCATCTGAACCACGTAACCAAAGAGGAGGCACAAAATGCTCCGGATATCGTACTCGGTACGTTTCCTGTCAACACAATACCTGCAATGGTTTTGTTTGATTCTGGAGCTTCTCACTCTTTCATCTCGAAAAGTTTTGCTTTGCAAAATAATTTTTCGATGCTTCCTTTGGAGAAATCCATAATAATCAAGTCCCCCGGGATTCAGCAAGTTTCTCAGAATTACTGTCAGAATGTGGTCATTGAGTTTGAAGGATTGGAGTTTTACGCAAATCTTATTGTATTGGAAAATAAAGGACTGGATGTCATCCTAGGGATGGATTGGCTAACCACCAACAAAGGTTTTATCGACTGTTTCAACAGGACCGTGATTCTCACACACCACCAAGGGAAGACAATAAGAGTATCAGCCAAGGAAGGAAAAAGACCCCGGCAACCGAGATTAAATAAGGTGGACGTTTCTGAGCTAAACAAGGTTCCAGTAGTGTGTGAATTTCCAGATGTATTCCCTGAAGAGCTGCCAGGCATGCCACCAGATCGAGAAATAGAATTCCGCATTGAGCTAGTACCAGGAACCACCCCCATATACAAGAAACCATACAGAATGGCACCATCCGAGTTGATCGAATTGAAGAAACAAATAAAGGAATTACTGGATAAAGGATACATTCGGGCCAGCTCCTCACCTTGGGGATCACCAATTTTATTTGCCAAGAAGAAGGATGGAACGCTGAGATTGTGTATCGACTATCGAGCTCTTAACATGGTCACAGTCAAAAACAAATACCCGATGCCAAGGATAAACGATTTGTTTGATCAACTTGCTCAGGCCAAGGTATTCTCAAAAATTGACTTAAGGTCAGGATACCATCAATTGAAGGTACGAACGGAAGATATCCCCAAAACAGCCTTCACCTCCAGATATGGACTGTATGAGTTCACAGTGATGCCATTTGGATTAACTAACGCCCCGGCATATTTTGTTCACCTCATGAACAAAGTATTTATGAAGTTTATGGACAAATTCGTC
>NW_021277175.1:0-1994 GCF_002162155.2 Triticum dicoccoides | reverse complement strand
TGAGAGTATGAGAAGCAAGAAATGAATAATCATGGAATAATACACCAGGTAAATCTAAGAATTTATAGACAGCATAAGTACATGGACTGCGGCAAGTAGAGCATGTTTGGGAATATGGAATAGAGGTCGGCGTTGCAACTTGCAAGTGCACATGGTTGTCGGGAAGCAGTGGTCGGACATTGGCCAGGGTCGAGCGCATGGTGGAAGAAATGGAGGAAACGGTTATAGAGCACCAGCTGGTGCAGATGCAGGACGCTCATGTGTGTTTCTGCATTTCTCTTCATCTACTTGGAGACACACTATGACGCTTCTAATCTATATTTACTATTGTACTGTTCTTTGTTATCACATTGACTCCATGTTGTCCTGTACCGGAAGATGTATATGATCCTGAATGCTTTTCGTGAGTGTCCTTTCATTGTTGTACACACTTCTTTCCCCATATAATATATTGTGTTTGTTAGAGCTTTATTACTAACTAAAAAACTACAAATAATTCATTAATGTTTAACTGACTACTTCTAATTTTTCCTCTTCATTTTTATTTTGCAATATTTTATCATTATTCATCAAGCTTTTCTTTTGATGAACACAAACATTCACCCTACAGTATACTTCGACAGGTCACTGGTTCTAGAAGAATCATCTTTCCCTCTTCTATCTGAGTCGCTTGCTTCGGTCACTTTTGTAAATCTAATGCTTCACACCACTATCTATTTACTATTGTGGTGCTGTATCCATACGAGCAAAGCTGTGGAAACTTATTCATTTGTTGCTACCGAATAAGGCTAATCTTTCCTTATGGTCTCTATTTTTTAGATTACAAAGTACTTATTTTATGTCGGTATGGACTTGGTGGTAGGATTTTCACAAAGGCATACGCTAAACATGAATACTTGCTCTAAATGATATCCTACTAGGATTGACATTACACAAAACACTACTATAAGTGTGGAGAAATAGATGGGAAATTTGCATGCCAATCATATATTCTGATTATCATATTCTTTAGTCCTTACAATAACGACAGATTACTTAGCTTGGTATGACGATGTACTTATGGCAATGTATCAAACATCTTTTAAATGTCATCTAATGAAACTGCAGGCTACATGTTTAGCTTCTTCATGACCTATCTATTGATCGCTATTTGTGGCATGCCATTTTAAACAAACCTAATGTTCAGTGTAAGATAATCTTGAGAAAAGAATAAATGGAGCAAAAAACTTCAAGTGCCTTTTCAAAATGCAAGGCAGAATTATGCGTGTGTCTTATAGTTTTGAAAGTAAATTATGCATGTTAGATCTCAGGAGGAGCAGACCAGATCGATTCAGCTGCATCCTACGTCGCCATGTGCAAGGTAGTGCTGACATGATGCATAAGTGTTTAATCATCTGGACCATCGATTAGTATTATACATTTTTTATGAATATACTACTTTGCCTAATATTCATGCGATTCGTGACTTACATGGATTCACATGGTACTTCAGATTTGCAGATTGCTAATAAGTATTTGGATATATAATATGTTTGTGCATGCCTTTTTTTTGTCCTTATAACAAAGAGAAAACTAGCTATTACACCATGTTTAAACACTTATAAATTTCTGCAATAATAAAAAATAATCTGGATGTATCATGCGCCACAAATATCTCATATAAACACATGATTCTCTATGAGATAGACATTAATATGCATAGAAAATATATGCTCATGTGTGTTTCTGCATTTCTCTTCATCTACTTGGTGACACACTATGACGCTTCTAATCTATATTTACTATAGTACTGTTCACTATTATCACATTGACTCCATGCTGTCCTGTACCGGAAGATGTATATGATCCTGAATGCTTTTCATGAGTGTCCTTTCATTGTTGTACACACTTCTTTCCCCATATAATATATTGTGTTTGTTAGAGCTTTATTACTAACCAAAAAACTACAAATAATTCATTAATGTTTAACTGACTACTTCTAATTTTTCCTCTTC
>NW_021277174.1:0-1643 GCF_002162155.2 Triticum dicoccoides | reverse complement strand
ATCTGATGCTCAATCCCTCGAATAGGCGGTAATCCCGGTGGCACGTCTTGTGGAAAAACGTCAGCGAACTCCTGCAAAATGTTAGTGACAGCAGGAGGCAAAGAGGAAGGCACGTCCTCGAATGAAAATAATGCCTCTTTGCACACAAAAGCATAGCAAACAGATTTGCTGAAATCTAGCTCATCAATATCAGATTTGGTGGCAAATAAACATGCACTTTTCAATTTAATTTCAGAAGCAACACTAGATGGTTTATTATTAGGCTTCATTTGTTGCTCAAATTCTTTTGCCACAATCTGATTTTCACTCTTATTCTTCTCCTGTTGTGCTTTATTAGCTCTATTAATATCATCTTTCAAAATGGAATCAGGAGTCATAGGAAGCAAAGTAATATTTTTATCCTTATGAACAAGAGTATAGTGATTGTTTCTACCATGGTGTACAGAATTTTTATCAAATTTCCATGGTCTACCAAGTAATAAGGAATATGCTTGCATAGCTACCACATCACAATCAACATAATCAGCATATGTAGAGATACTAAAATGCACACGAACAGTACGTGTTACCATAACCTTGCCGCTGTTGTTGAACCATTGGATGTAGTAAGGATGTGGATGTGGTCTTGTGGTGAGAGAAAGCTTCTCCACCATCTCCATGCTAGCCAAGTTGTTGCAGCTCCCTCCGTCTATTATGACGCGCACAGAACGTTCCTTCACAACTCCCTTGGTATGGAACAAATTGTGCCTCTGATTTTGCTCAGCTTGTGTGACCTGCACACTCAAAACATGTTGAGCAACTAAACATTCATACCTGTCAGCGTCTTCAGGAGCCATGTATTGCGTCTCATGATCAGAATCATCTCCACCATGTTCTTCACGTGTAATAAGAGCCAAAGTCTCCTCATCATAGTCACTAGCGAACTCATATCCACCATCCGCGGTAGCAATCATCACACGCGGAGATTTGCATTCTCTCGCATAATGACCTCCTCCCTTACAACGACGACAAATAATATCACTTGTGTGCCCTGTTGATGCCATGGAAGAAGAAGAACTCCGTGCAGGCCCAGCAGGTGCGCTCTTGGCAGATAATGGTGGTTGTGCCTGTTTTCTTGTATCATGACTGGAGGAGGCACCTAATTGAGGTGCTGGTGCAGTTGAAGTAGAAGATGCACGCGGTGTCCATGATGAAGGTCGGCCTGCAGAAAAGTTAGTTCGCCCCAATGCTTGTCGATCCTGCACTTCACGTTCAGCTTTACAAGCAAGATGGAATAAACGAGCGATATCAGTATACTCCTTATAGTCTAGAATGGTCTGAATCTCTCTATTTAATCCACCCAGAAAACGTGCAAGCATAGCTTCATTCTCCTCAACAATACCACATCTAATCATGCCAGTTTGTAATTCCTGATAATATTCTTCTACAGAATTTTTCCCTTGTCTTAAACGCTGCAATTTTTGAAGCAATTCACGTTGATAATATGGTGGAACCCAACGCGTACGCATAGCAGTTTTCAAAGCAGCCCAAGTAGTTGGAATAGGATATAATCTACAATGTTCAGACCACCATACACATGCAAAACTAGTGAAAGCACAAACAGCAGCAGCAACTCGTCTCTCCGCAGGATATTGTAAACATGT
>NW_021277173.1:0-1318 GCF_002162155.2 Triticum dicoccoides | reverse complement strand
GAAGGGTGTGTTTTATTAAGTATCCGGTTCTAGTTGTCATAAGGTCAAGGTACAACTCCAAGTCGTCCTGTTACCGAAGATCACGGCTATTCGAATAGATTAACTTCCCTGCAGGGGTGCACCACATAGCCCAACACGCTCGATCCCATTTGGCCGGACACACTTTCCTGGGTCATGCCCGGCCGCGGAAGATCAACACGTCGCAGCCCCACCTAGGCACAACAGAGAGGCCAGCACGCCGGTCTAAACCTAAGCGCACAGGGGTCTGGGCCCATCGCCCATAGCACACCTGCACGTTGCGAGGGCGGCCGAAAGCAGACCTAGCCTAGTGGCGTTCCAGTCCAATTCGGCGCGCGCCGCTCCGTCGCTGACGTCTGAAGTGCTTCGGCTGATACCACGACGTCGGGATACCCATAACTACTCCCGCGTAGATGGTTAGTGCGTATAGGCTCGTAGCCAACTCAGATCAAATACCAAGATCTCGTTAAGCGTGTTAAATATCCGCGAACGCCGAACAGGGCCAGGCCCACCTCTCTCCTAGGTGGTCTCAACCTGCCCTGTCGCTCCGCCACAAAGTAACCGTCGGGGACCGTCGGGAACCCAGGCCCACCTCTACCGGGATGGAGCCACCTGTCCTTTCAGCCCCCAACTCCGAACAGTATCACAGGTAATGTAACAGTGTAAAGTATATAGTATATGCCCGTGATCACCTCCCGAAGTGATCACAGCCCAGTAGTATAGCATGGCAGACGGACAAGAGTGTAGGGTCACTGATGGAACACTAGCATCCTATACTAAGCATTTAGGATTGCGAGTAAGGTATCAATGACTGTAGCAGCAATGACAGGCTATGCATCAGAATAGGATTAACGGAAAGCAGTAACATGCTACACTACTCTAATGCAAGCAGTATAGAATAGAATAGGCGATATCTGGTGATCAAGGGGGGGGGGCTTGCCTGGTTGCTCTGGCAAGAGAGAGGGTCGTCAACTCCGTAGTCGAACTGGTCAGCAGCAGCGTCGGTCTCGTAGTCTACCGGAGAGAAGAGGGGGAAGAAATAATGAATACAGAGCAAACAAAGCACCACAAAATATATCAAGGCAATACGCGGTGTTCGGTGTGCCCTAACGCGGTAGTAGGTGATACCGGTGAAGGGGGGAAAACCCCCGGGAAAGTATTCCCGGTGTTTCGTGTTTTCGGGCAGAGGAGCCGGAGGGGGAAAGTTGCGGGTTCGATAGGTTAGGGGTGTGTGGCGGACGAACGGACCGCGTATCCGGATTCGTCTCGTCGTTCTGAGCAACTTTCATGTTGAAAATAT
>NW_021277172.1:0-1569 GCF_002162155.2 Triticum dicoccoides | reverse complement strand
AAGAAGGACACATGCCGGCCAGCCTAAGTGTTCCGGAGCAGTAGCAAGCTACCATGGCGCAGTGAAACACTAGGAGACATTTCCCCGTAAGAGAGGCTACTAAAGATAAACAACTAGATGGTCAGATCCCACACATACCAAGCATTTCAATAACATACACACAATATGCTCGATATGTGCAAATACAACATGGCATCACAACATGACTCTACGACTCAAGTATTTATTCAATAGGCTCCGAGGAGCGAGAAATTACAAACATGGGTCTCATGACCCAACACTCAGAGCATACAAGTCAAAGCACAAGCGGAAGCTATCATGTCTGGGTACAGACATCTATAAATGAAAAAGGCTGAGAAGCCTGACTATCTACCAGATCCTGCCGAGGCACAAGATCGTAGCTGAGGTAACAAGCTAAACGTCGAAGTCCATGTGGAACTACTAGTGAGACCGAAGTCTCTCTGCAAAAACATAAAATAGGCAAACGTGAGTACAAATGTACCCAGCAAGACTTACATCAGAACTATCTACATATGCATCATTATCAACAAAGGGGATGGTGGGGTTTAACTGCAGCAAGCCAGCTTTGACTAGGTGGCTATCCTAAACTACGACTGCAAGCGACTCTTTTGAGGTGGCGCACACGAGTCCACATATTCACCATATCAATACACCACTATGGATCCGCTCCCGTCTCCCTACGAGAACGCCATCCATAGCACTCACGCTTATCTTGCGTATTTTAGAGTATCCACTTTCACTTGTCTATGAACTGATATAAGCAACCCAGATGTCCTTTTCCGCGGACACGGCTATTCGAACAGATGATGTTAACCCTGCAGGGGTGTACTTCTTCACACACGCTCTCACCACTTACCGCCATTTACACGACATGTACTCGGCAACCTTCAAGCGGAAGCCCAACGTGGGTGTCGGCCACGGCCTGCCTAAACACTCAAGTCTCTAGTCCAGGTTTATCGCCTATTCGGGTTCCATCCATGAGGAGATCCGGCCGGAGTTTCGCTCACAGCCCCAAACGATGTGAACAAGGTTCCGTGACACCAAACGGGCGCCCGGTTTACCCGGCCACTTGCCTACCGCATCACAGCCCACCCCTACGGTCAGCGTTGCGCACGGCCTCCAGCATACTACAAACACCAGAAACTACTTGCAACTCCTGGACAGAGGACAAGGGTGATTAAGAAGCCGAGAGGGTCCATTGGTTTCGGGCCCAATGCGTGGTAGTAGCTGAATCATGGATCACAAACACAGAACTCAGTTCCTGAGGACGGCTGCAATGAGACAACCCACCATGTACTCCTACATGGCCTCTCACCGCTACCTTTACCAAATCGTGTTCACACGCTTAGCTCACACACCGTAGGACATGTTCACACACCTCTGATTCATCCCGGATGAATCAGACCTGACTCGACTCTAAGCAGTAGCAGGCATGACAAACAAGCATGAATGAGTAGGCACAACAGGGCTCAAACAACTCCTACTCATGCTAGTGGGTTTCATCTATTTACTGTGGCAATGACAGGTCATGCAAAGGACAAAGAGGTT
>NW_021277171.1:0-1427 GCF_002162155.2 Triticum dicoccoides | reverse complement strand
AATTTTAAAAATTTTGTGAGTAGTTTTATATAAAAAGGGCAACCTGGTGCATGTAGCTCCCGCTTGCGCAGGGTCCAGGAAAGGGTCCGACCACTTTGGGTCTATAGTACGCAGCCTTTCCCTACATTTCTGTAAGAGGCTGTTTCCAGGACTTGAACCCATGACCTCATGGTCACAAGGCAGCAGCTTTACCACTGCGTCAAGGCTCCCCTTCGTGAGTAGTTTTATATGAGATATAAAAATTCGCTTGGCCAGCCCAGAGCTACTTGCTGGAGGGCTACTGTGTTGTACCAGATCCATACGAGAAAAATTAGAAGAGCACAACCACCAAAAGGACAGAGCGGTGCAGTTCCTGTTGAAACATAGCCGAATTCTCTAAAAAAAAAACCCAACCACACAAACTGATCCTAAGAATCAAACGCACACCCACCATTCATGAATCCCCGCTACGGCCTCCGCTGCCATCCAGCAGGCCCCCCTTGCCTGGTAAAACAACGATGCTATACACACGACACCATGTGCACGATTTGTGGACGATGTAGTTAATTAAGCCGTTGGTGTGTGGTAGTAAACTGCAGGCCACCGTCTGATTGTGAATCGTGCATGAATCGGCCACGCAGCCGTCGTGCGCGAAGCAGTTTCGCTGGTAAAAAGAGTACGCATGTACCTAGTCAGCTGAGTGAAACCGCAAATCCACGCACCAGCACGAGGACCCACACGTCAGTGACCACGAACCTCCTGATAGCGTGAGCGCTGGGTTGTCTAGCCACGCATAGATTTGAAGGAATTTTAACTTTGGAGTTAAGCACTGCAGCGGGCTGGATTGCAAGAGGTCGTCCCTCCCACTGACTCAACTCTGATCACTTGGTGGCATATGGCATTAAGCGTGATGCATGAGGACATGAGAAAAATAATATCATATTCCATGACTATTTTAATCTCGTGGAGCATATGGAGAGAAAGCAATGACATGTTTATCGACAATATAGTCAATCGAATGCACCTTATATTTTGATCAGATGCAAGCTGATGCTAACTTGTGGGCGATGGCTAGCTTGGGTTGTTTTACCCATGTAACCCCTCTTTCTATAGTTGGGGTTTTCAGCTGCTGCAGTTTTTTCCTTTTTACTTTGGAAAACCCTTGTTTTAAACCGACTGATAGTGTCACTGGAATCAACCACCTCGTACGTGTGCCACGCATCGTGTGGGTCCACGACCGCTTTTCCCCTCTCCCTCCTCCCCGAAACCTTATCCTCGGCATCGTCTTCCCCACGCCCTCGTCTCTTCCCCGCCCCTCTTCGATTCACCTTCGCTCACCCTCCACAAGTCCTCTCTTTCTCAACCACGCAACAGTCCTGGAGATGCAATGGAGCGCTGCCTGGGGCTGCAATGGAGCGCCGCCATGGTCATTGATGCGAGATGGGAGA
>NW_021277170.1:0-1058 GCF_002162155.2 Triticum dicoccoides | reverse complement strand
TGGGCAAGATGACTAAAACACCGTTCTCCGGTACTATGGAGAGAGCAACAGATTTGTTGGAAATCATACATACCGATGTATGTGGCCCGATGAATATTGAGGCTCGTGGCGGATATCATTATTTTCTCACCTTCACAGATGATTTAAGCAGATATGGGTATATTTACTTAATGAAACATAAGTCTGAAACATTTGAAAAGTTCAAAGAATTTCAGAGTGAAGTTGAAAATCATCGTAACAAGAAAATAAAGTTTCTACGATCTGATCGTGGAGGAGAATATTTGAGTTACGAGTTTGGTGTACATTTGAAAAACTGTGGAATAGTTTCGCAACTCACGCCACCCGGAACACCACAGCGTAATGGTGTGTCCGAACGTCGTAATCGTACTTTACTAGATATGGTGCGATCTATGATGTCTCTTACTGATTTACCGCTATCATTTTGGGGATATGCTTTAGAGACGGCCGCATTCACGTTAAATAGGGCACCATCAAAATCCGTTGAGACGGCGCCTTATGAACTGTGGTTTGGCAAGAAACCAAAGTTGTCGTTTCTTAAAGTTTGGGGCTGCGATGCTTATGTGAAAAAGCTTCAACCTGATAAGCTCGAACCCAAATCGGAGAAATATGTCTTCATAGGATACCCAAAGGAAACTGTTGGGTACACCTTCTATCACAGATCCGAAGGCAAAACATTCGTTGCTAAGAATGGATCATTTCTAGAGAAGGAGTTTCTCTCGAAAGAAGTGAGTGGGAGGAAAGTAGAACTTGACGAGGTAACTGTACCTGCTCCCTTACTGGAAAGTAGTTCATCACAGAAAACTGTTTCAGTGACACCTACACCAGTTAGTGAGGAAGCCAATGATAATGATCATGAAACTTCAGATCAAGATACTACTGAACCGCGTAGATCAACCAGAGTAAGATCCGCACCAGAGTGGTACGGTAATCCTGTTCTGGAGGTCATGCTACTAGATCATGATGAACCTACGAACTATGAAGAAGCGATGGTGAGCCCAGATTCCGTAAAGTGGCTTGAAGCCATGAAATCTGAGATG
>NW_021277169.1:0-1303 GCF_002162155.2 Triticum dicoccoides | reverse complement strand
TATGAGATGTTCATGCTATTGTAATAGGATTCACGACTTGCATGTCGATGAGTATGACAACCGGCAGGAGCCATAGGAGTTGTCTTTATTCTTTTAATGACCTGCGTGTCATCGAGAAACGCCATGTAAATTACTTTACTTTATTGCTAAACGCGTTAGCCATAGTAGTAGAAGTAATAGTTGGCGAGCAACTTCATGGAGACACGATGATGGAGATCATGATGATGGAGATCATGGTGTCAAGCCGGTGACAAGATGATCATGGAGCCCCAAGATGGAGATCAAAGGAGCTATGTGATAATGGCCATATCATGTCACGTTTATTATTTGATTGCATGTGATGTTTATCATGTTTTGCATCTTGTTTACTTAGAACGACGGTAGTAAATAAGATGATCCCTCACAATAAATTCAAGAAGTGTTCCCCCTAACTGTGCACCGTTGTGACAGTTCGCTGTTTCAAAACACCACGTGATGATCGGGTGTTTTATTCAGACGTTCACATACAACGGGTGTAAGACAGATTTACACATGCAAACACTTAGGTTGACTTGACGAGCCTAGCATGTACAGACATGGCCTTGGAACACAGAAGACCGAAAGGTCGAGCATGAGTCGTATAGAAGATACGATCAACATGAAGATGTTCACCGATGTTGACTAGTCCGTCTCACGTGATGATCGGACACGGTCTAGTTTAACTCGGATCATGTAATACTTAGATGGATAGAGGGATGTCTAATCTAAGTGGGAGTTCACTAATAATTTGATTAGTTGAACTTAATTATCATGAACTTAGTCTAAAATCTTTGCAATATATGGCCAACGTAGTCCTCAACTTCAACGCGCTCCTAGAGAAAACCAAGCTGAAAGACGATGGCAGCAACTATACGGACTGGGTCCGGAACCTGAGGATCATCCTCATAGCTGCCAAGAAAGATTATGTCCTACAAGCACCGCTTGGTGACGCACCCATTCTCCCTGCAGAACAAGATGTTATGAACGCTTGGCAGGCACGTTTCGATGACTACTCCCTCGTTCAGTGCGGCATGCTTTACAGCCTAGAGCCGGGGCTCCAAAAGCGTTTTGAGAGACATGGAGCATATGAGATGTTCGAAGAGCTGAAAATGGTTTTCCAAGCTCATGCCCGGGTCGAGAGATATGAAGTCTCCGACAAATTCTTCAGCTGTAAGATGGAGGAAAACAGTTCTGTCAGTGAGCACATACTCACTATGTCTGGGTTGCATAACCGCTTGACTCAGCTGGGAGTTAATCTCCCGGATGATGCGGTCATTGACAGAAT
>NW_021277168.1:0-1942 GCF_002162155.2 Triticum dicoccoides | reverse complement strand
AAAAAAAAAGTGTTAGGAGTGCGTGTGTGAGGATCTGAGAGACGAGTGAAGAGTGGAGAACCAACGGGGAAAGGGATGCTCTTTAAAGATTGAAGATGTGTGAATTCATTGTAGCAGAAAGGACAAAAAACCACCTGCATACATCTGATCAACCCCGAAGATGTGCAAGCCGCCGTCCATTCTATATAAAATGACTAGCATCAACACTCCGGTCCGGATTAGTTCAGTTATTTACAGTGGAGTTAGGCCTTGGTAGACCCAATGTAGAAATCCTGTTTAGAACGAGTTTAGGCGCAGTTTGACCGTCTCGGATGTGTCTTGCTTACTGCCTACCGTGCATGAAAGTGGCTTCAATTTCTTCATTACAAACGTGCATACTAAACGAATTGGATGGCCATGAGCCTCGCCCACATTCCTGTTTGGAGTTTCCATGCATTTGACAGGTAGGTATAGAAAAAAAAACTAAGATTTCGCTTATTATCGGGGGAAAATTAAGAAACAATCACTGCTTAATTCCGCTGAGATGCAGTACAGTATGTGCACCGGCATCCGCCAGCATCACAATCGCCAACCGCACCGGGGCCAACGTTGATTTGACAGTTGCGGAGACAAGCCTTGGGGTTACACGGCCCAGGGATGACAGGGGTCTGCCGGCAGTCTTCAGGGATTAGCGAGCCGCCACCATTAGCCGTCGCCTGGATCATCAGATCTATATGTTCGTACCGGCATATGAAGATTGCAGAGGTTTATTATGAGGAAACGATAGTGGAAAGGTCGCCATACAAAATTGATCACAAAACATGCTCCAAACGCACATACCTGAGGATAGCAGCGCAACAAGGGCAAGCGAAAGTAGTAGCATCTTGTAGAACGACCTCATCCTGTCTTGATGGTGGCAACCTGAGAGAGAGAGATTGAGAAAGCGTGTTTACTGGGAGGTTAAGCCAATCTTTTCAGATATGCCTGGGTGCCTACTCTGTGATTATGGCCTTAGATGGCTTTTTATAATGGACATAGGTGTATGCTACAAGTTTTCGATTTATTTACATATATGTTAACGTTTAAATACATTAATTGAATCATCGGTCTGTATCCTATAAATGCGAATGTTGATATACACCCAAAACATACAGCTCATATATATAGTAAAAAATATATTTATAGTATATTTTTTTGCGAGGAATATTTATATAGTATATTTACACCCAAAACATACAGCTCATCTACTAATGGCATTATTAATTGTGCATATATTCGTAAATTGATTGCCTTGAAGGAAAAACCAAGGATCCATTTATGGCATATTGACTGTCCGCAAAAAAAGAATATATGCACAGTTAATATAAATCTTGACTGCCCCCAAATATGTGCAAATTACTTTATTCTGGGAAAATATATAAGGAGGTTGTTTTTGGCAAGGTAGTGAGAATCATGATTTTATTGTGATTTTTTACGATGTTATGGTCTAAATTGATTAGATATCCATATTTTCACGATCCTGCTCTTTTTGAATAGTTTGGTTTCCTTCCCACATATGTCACGTGGTCACGATCCTACTAGTTATGAGCCAACGATTTGCAATTTTATCATAGAGGATCAATCCGATCCCAACTCATGATCCTGACTATCTTCTTCTAAGCTTCTATACTACCCTCTTCATAAATACATGATTTCTTACCAAGATCTTTTATAACTCTAGCTACTAATTCGCAAAAGTAAATGTTACGTATCAAATTTGCAATGACAAATATTTGCATAATAATAAATGACCACGGAGTTAGACGCTAATCGACCGAGGTCTTTTTTTTTCCCTAAAAGAAGAAGACCTCGGCGTCTGGTACGTGCATGTTCCCCTGAATTTCCCTTGGTGTGGAGTCTCGGGGATCGTTTATGTAGTGTGCACGCTAAGCTTACGTAGTGTCACCCTAAAAAAAGAAAAAAG
>NW_021277167.1:0-659 GCF_002162155.2 Triticum dicoccoides | reverse complement strand
TTCCTGCTTCTCCGGATTTTATGTGGAGGAATGAGCATTGAAAACGGACTTTATGGTTGTCTCTATATCTTCTGCTGACAAGGACGCAGTGAAGACATTCAACAGTTTCAATAGAATGCATATGACTTGGAGAGATAGAGTTTGAGATAGAAAGCATAGAGAAGTTGGGGTCCGATCACATTCACTTAGTTCAAAAGATTCAACACGAAGATATAGCTATAAGTGAATGTTGTAGAGGACAGAACACTAGCATATATATATATATATATATATATATATATATATATATATATATATATATATATATATATATAATCAACATAGTGAAGATAATCATGAAAATATGTTGAGTTCGAAGCCAAACCAAATGTGAAGACATTGCAAGGTAACGCCATGAGTGAAACACTTCAAAATAGAACGTTTGGTGGTGGCGTTACCCACCGTATAGGAAGTATTAGACCCAGACACGGCGCACAATTATCGTGGCGCTCTGAAGTCAAATTCCACATTAATGTATTCACACTTAGAATGTATGTCTTCATTGATTGAAGATATACTTCACTTCGTGTGTTGCACATCTAAGTCATCAATATGCATAAGGGTTAGGATGTGTGCCTGATCACAGGACATTTGAGGATTCCAGGATATTTAGCTCACAC
>NW_021277166.1:0-932 GCF_002162155.2 Triticum dicoccoides | reverse complement strand
AAACATAAACGCACCAGGGGTTCGTCAATCGTGGAAATCCCTCCGGGACCCGAAACAGCGAGTAATAGTCCACAAAACGGGCCAGAATCGGCCAAAACTGCGAGTGTTGATGAACGACACGTAAGTGCATCTTTGGGTTCAACAACTATGGAAATCGCTTCGGGACCCCCAAAAGGTGAGTAATAGTCCACGAAACGGGTCAGAATTGGCCAGAACTATGAGTGTTGACGACGGGCACGTAAACGCACCCCCGGGATCGTGAATCGTGGAAATCGCTCTGGGACCCCAAAACGGTGAGTAATAGTCCATGAGACGGACCAGAATTGGGCAAAATGGTGAGTGTTGATAACCGACACATAAACGCACCCCGGGGATCGCAAATCGTGTAAATCGCTCTAGGACCCCAAAACGGTGAATAATAGTGCACCAAATGGACCAGAATCGGCCAAAACTGCGATTGTTGATGACCGACAAGTAAGCGCACCGTAGGGTTTGTCAATCGTGGAAATCACTTCGGGATGCCAAAACTGTGTAATAGATCAAAAACGGGCCAAAATCGGCCAAAACTGGGAGTCTTGACAACCAACACGCAAGCACACCTTGGGGTTCGACAAAAATGGAAATCTCTTTGGGACCCCAAAACGGTGAGTAATAGTCCACGAAACGGGTCGGAATCAACAAAACCTGCGAGTGTTGATGACCAACATGTAAACGCACCCAGAGGTTCGTCAATCGTGGAAATCACTCCGGGACCCCAAAACAGCGAGTAATAGTCCACGAGACGACCAGAATTGGCCCAAAATTGTGAGTGTTGACGACCGACACATAAACGCACCCTCGGGGTTCGTCAATCGTGGAAATCACTTCGGGACCCCAAAACTGAGTAATAGTCCAAGAAACGGGCCAGAATCGGCCAAAACTGCGAGACTTGA
>NW_021277165.1:0-1314 GCF_002162155.2 Triticum dicoccoides | reverse complement strand
TCGGCTGATACCACGACGTCGGGATACCCATAACTACTCCCACGTAGATGGTTAGTGCGTATAGGCTCGTAGCCGACTCAGATCAAATACCAAGATCTCGTTAAGCGTGTTAAGTATCCGTGAACGCCGAACAGGGCCAGGCCCACCTGTCTCCTAGGTGGTCTCAACCTGCCCTGTCGCTCCGCCACAAAGTAACAGTCGAGGGCCGTCGGGAACCCAGGCCCACCTCTACCGGGATGGAGCCACCTGTCCTTTCAGCCCCCTCGTCAGAATCACTTGCGGGTACTCAATGAGCTGACCCGACTTTAGTCACCATCTGTATAGTATGTATGTATGTATAGTATATACCCGTGATCACCTCCCAAGTGATCACGGCCCGATAGTATAGCAAGGCATACTGACAAGAATGTAGGGCCAATGATGATAAACTAGCATCCTATACTAAGCATTTAGGATTGCAGGTAAGGTATCAACAGATGTAGCGACAATGTCAGGCTATGCATCAGAATAGGATTAACGAAAGCAGTAACATGCTACACTACTCTAATGCAAGCAGTATAGAGGAGAATAGGCGATATCTGGTGATCAAGGGGGGGGGCTTGCCTGGTTGCTCTGGCAAGAGAGAGGGGTCGTCAACACCGTAGTCGATCACAGGGGGTACCGGCAGTGGCCTCGGGGTCTACCGGAAAAAGTAACGGAGGGGGAACATAATAAATAATAGAGCAATCAAAGCATAACATGACGAATGCGGTGCTAGAGGTGACCTAACGCAGGGATAGGTGATACCGGTGAAGGGGGGAAAACATCCGGAAAAGTATTCCCGGTGTTTCCCGTTTTCGGGCAGAGGAGCCGGAGGGGGAAAGTTGCGGGTTCGATAGGTTAGGGGGGTGTGGCGGACGAACGGACTGCGTATCCGGAATCGTCTCGTCGTTCTGAGCAACTTTCATGTTGAAAATATTTTAATCCGAGTTACGGATTAAAAGATATGATTTTTAAAAGATTTTAACAATTTTGGAATTTAATTATTTATTTAATTAATTCGAAAAAAATGTATTTATGACGTCAGCATGATGTCATGCTGACGTCAGCAGTCAACAGGGGTTGACTGAGTCAACCCTGACATGTGGGTCCCGTGGGACCCACCTGTCATACACTGTTAGGTTAATTAGGATTTAGTTAAACTAATTACTGTTTAATTAAGCTAACAGGTTAATTAGATTAATTAATTAAGGTTAATTAACTTAATTTAATTAATTAATTAATTAATTAAATTTGTTTTATTTTAATTATTGTTTTTATTTATTTATTTATTTA
>NW_021277164.1:14003-14531 GCF_002162155.2 Triticum dicoccoides | reverse complement strand
CCACTCGGTAGGATTTTTCAAACATAGGCAAGTACTGGACTGCAGCTAAGCCCCCGAGTGTGAAGCTGGCTCATCACTCGGTAGGATTTTTCAAACTTAGGCGAGTATTGGACTACAACTAAGCCCCCAAGTGGGAGGTTTGCTCTCTACTCGGAAGGATTTTTCAAACTTAGGCAAGTACTGGACTGCAGCTAAGCCCCCGAGTGGGAGGTTTGCTCTCCACTCAGTAGGATTTTTCAAACTTAGGCGACTACTCGACTACAACTAAGCCCCCAAGTGGGAGGTTTGCTCTCTACTCGGTAGGATTTTTCAAAATTAGGCGAGTACTGGACTGCAGCTAAGCCCCCGAGTGGGAGGTTTGCTCTCCACTCGGTACGATTTTTCAAACTTAGGCGAGTACTGGACTGCAGCTAAGCCCCCGAGTGTGAGGTTTGGTCTCCACTCGGTAGGATTTTTCAATCTTAGGCGAGTACTGGACTGCAGCTAAGCCCCCGAGTGTGAAGTTGGCTCATCACTCGGTAGGATTTT
>NW_021277164.1:10636-11304 GCF_002162155.2 Triticum dicoccoides | reverse complement strand
TGGGAGGTCTGCTCCCTACTCGGTAGGATTTTTCAAACTTAGTTGAGTACTGGACTGCAGCTAAGCCCCCGAGTGGGACGTTTGCTCTCCACGTGGTAGGATTTTTCAAACTTAGGCGAGTACTCGACTACAACTAAGCCCCCAAGTGGGAGGTTTGCTCTCTACTCGGTAGGATTTTTCAAAATTAGGCGAGTACTGGACTGCAGCTAAGCCCCCGAGTGGGAGGTTTTCTCTCCACTCGGTAGGATTTTTCAAACATAGGCGAGTACTGGACTGCAGCTAAGCCCCCGAGTGGGAGGTTTGCTCTCCACTCGGTAGGATTTTTCAAACTCACGCGAGTACTTGACTGTAGCTAAGCCCCCGAGTGGGAGGTTTGCTCTCCACTCGGTAGGATTTTTGAAACTTAGGCGAGTACTGGACTGCAACTAAGCCCCTGAGTGGGAGGTTTGCTCTCTATTCGGTAGGATTTTTCAAACTTAGGCGAGTACTGCACTGCAGCTAAGCCCCCGAGCGGGAGGTTTTCTCTCCACTCGGTAGGATTTTTCAAACATAGGCGAGCACTGGACTGCAGCTAAGCCCCCGAGTGTGAAGCTGGCTCATCACTCGGTAGGATTTTTCAAACTTAGGCGAGTATTGGACTACAACTAAGCCCCCAAGTGGGAGGTTTG
>NW_021277164.1:9746-10516 GCF_002162155.2 Triticum dicoccoides | reverse complement strand
TGGACTGCAGCTAAGCCCCGAGTGGGAGGTTTTCTCTCCACTCGGAAGGATTTTTCAAACTTATTCGAGTACTGGACTGCAGCTGAGCCCCCGAGTGGGAGCTTTGCTCTCCACTCGATAGGATTTTTCAAACTTAGGTGAGTACTGGACTGCAGCTAAGCCCCCGAGTGGTAGGTTTGCTCTCCACTCAGTAGGATTTTTCAAACTCAGGCGAGTACTGGAATGCAGCTAAGCCACCGAGTGGGAGGTTTGCTCACCACTCGGTAGGAATTTTCAAACTTAGGCGAGTACTGGACTACAGCTAAGCTCCCGAGTGTGAAGCTGGCTCATCACTCGGTAGGATTTTTCAAACTTAGGCGAGTACTGGACTGCAGCTAAGCCCCCGAGTGGGAGGTTTGCTCTCCACTCGGTAGGATTTTTCAAACTTAGGCGAGTACTGGACTGCAGCTAAGCCCCCGAGTGGGAGGTTTGCTCTCCACTCGGTAGGAATTTTCAAACTTAGGCGAGTACTGGACTGCAGCTAGGCCCCCGAGTAGGAGGTTTGCTCACCACTCGGTAGGATTTTTCAAACTTAGGCGAGTACTGGACTACAGCTAAGCCCCCGAGTGGGAGGTTTGCTCTCCACTCGGTAGGATTTTTCAAACTTAGGCGAGTACTGGACTGCACCTAAGCCCCCGAGTGGTAGGTTTGCTCTCCACTCAGTAGGATTTTTCAAACTCAGGCGAGTACTGGAATGCAGCTAAGCCACCGAGTGGGAGGTTTGCTCACCA
>NW_021277164.1:5957-7043 GCF_002162155.2 Triticum dicoccoides | reverse complement strand
AACTTAGGCGAGTACTGGACTACAACTAAGCCACCGAGTGGGAGGTCTGCTCCCTACTCGGTAGGATTTTTCAAACTTAGTTGAGTACTGGACTTCAGCTAAGCCGCCGAGTGGGAGGTTTGCTCTCCACGTGGTAGGATTTTTCAAACTTAGGCGAGTACTCGACTACAACTAAGCCCCCAAGTGGGAGGTTTGCTCTCTACTCGGTAGGATTTTTCAAAATTAGGCGAGTACTGGACTGCAGCTAAGCCCCCGAGTGGGAGGTTTGCTCTCGACTCGGTAGGATTTTTCAAACATAGGCGAGTACTGGACTGCAGCTAAGCCCCCGAGTGGGAGGTTTGCTCTCCACTCGGTAGGATTTTTCAAACTCAGGCGAGTACTGGACTGTAGCTAAGCCCCCGAGTGGGAGGTTTGCTCTCCACTCGGTAGGATTTTTGAAACTTAGGCGAGTACTGGACTGCAACTAAGCCCCTGAGTGGGAGGTTTGCTCTCTATTCGGTAGGATTTTTCAAACTTAGGCGAGTACTGCACTGCAGCTAAGCCCCCGAGCGGGAGGTTTTCTCTCCACTCGGTAGGATTTTTTAAACATAGGCGAGTACTGGACTGCAGCTAAGCCCCCGAGTGTGAAGCTGGCTCATCACTCGGTAGGATTTTTGAAACTTAGGCGAGTATTGGACTACAACTAAGCCCCCAAGTGGGAGGTTTGCTCTCTACTCGGAAGGATTTTTCAAACTTAGGCAAGTAATGGACTGCAGCTAAGCCCCCGAGTGGGAGGTTTGCTCTCCACTCGGTAGGATTTTTCAAACTTAGGTGAGTACTCGACTACAACTAAGCCCCCAAGTGGGAGGTTTGCTCTCTACTCGGTAGGATTTTTCAAAATTAGGCGAGTACTGGACTGCAGCTAAGCCCCCGAGTGGGAGGTTTGCTCTCCACTCGGTAGGATTTTTCAAACTTAGGCGAGTACTGGACTGCAGCTAAGCCCCCGAGTGTGCGGTTTGCTCTCCACTCGGTAGGATTTTTCAATCTTAGGCGAGTACTGGACTGTAGCTAAGCCCCCGAGTGTGAAGTTGGCTCATCACTCGGTAG
>NW_021277164.1:0-782 GCF_002162155.2 Triticum dicoccoides | reverse complement strand
GGGATCTGGTGGCGGGGCGTCGGGGAAGAGAGAGGAAGAGAAGAGAGAGTAATTAACGGGCGGGGGGGTGGCGGCCGTTAGTTAGTCTGCTCTTTGCCGTCCGCCGATCTTTGTTGTCCGTCTTTATCTCTCTTTGTCGTCTGCTAGCAGACAACACAGAGGTGGGGCGTTAAGTTTTTTCTAAACGGGCGGGGGGTGGGGGCCACCTCTCTCTTTGCCGTCAGCCAGCTGATGGCAAAGATTCTTTGTCGTCAGCTGGCTGACGCCAAAGAGCCGGCCGATTGCAAAGGACTCTTTTGACGTCTGTCGTTTCTTTGTCGTCTGCTTTTCGGTAGCTGATGGCAAAGAGCTTCTTTGCCGTCCGCTAGCAGACGGCAAAGAGCTGGCAGATGGCAAAGTAGCTGATTCCAGTAGTGCGAGTGGGAGGATTGCTCATCACTTGCTAGGATTTTTCAAACTTAGGCGAGTACTGGACTGCAGCTAAGCACCCGAGTGGGAGGATTGCTCATCACTCGGTAGGATTTTTCAAACTTAGGCGAGTACTAGACTGCAGCTAAGCCCCCGAGTGGGAGGATTGCTCATCACTCGGTAGGATTTTTCAAACTTAGGCGAGTACTAGACTGCAGCTAAGCCTCCGAGTGGGAAAATTGCTCACCACTCGGTAGGATTTTTCAAACTTAGGCAAGTACTGGAGTGCAGCTAAGCCCCTGAGTGGGAGGCTTGCTCACCACTCGGTAGGATTTTTTTCAACTTAGGCAAAACGGATTCGCAGCTAAGCCCCC
>NW_021277163.1:0-1200 GCF_002162155.2 Triticum dicoccoides | reverse complement strand
TGGAAGAAGAAGATACCACGGACTTCAAGGACTATCGCAAAGGTTACTAATATCCTAAAGGCACTAGCAATTACTATCAACATGAAGTAGGTAGAGTGAATCTCGGGTTCAGAACCCAGGAGTAGAATACCTACTACTAAGTAGCATCACGGGATGCTTCCGAGAATAAAGGCCAGAATCTTCACACTAGGACACAAATCATGGCTAGACCACTAGATGATCCCCTAAGCACTTAGGGTCATAATAATAATTCCAACATATATGTCGAGGTAATAATTACCTCAACACACCGATTAGTGTGGTTAATCTGGCCCATGGGAACATCGGAAACAGAAGGAAGGGATTTGCAAATGCATCGGACTATTTAGAAACCTGGGATGACTCGGACAGCATAACGGCTATAATTGCTCAAAAAGATTTGAGACAATCACAAAAATGGTGGCATAACCACTCAGAAGCACAATATCAAGGTTCCGAGATCAACAATTAACATACGGAAGTAGTAGGAACTGAACTGAGACTTAAATCCAACAATCTTATAAGTCTACTGATTAGTAACACGTGATTCTAGTAGAAAGAAGAGATAGCCTAGTTCTTAATCCCCGTAGAAGAGAAGATGATGACTCAGATCAGAAGGCCATGAGGTATAAGGAGTAAAAAGAGCCTTACGTTCCATCCCACAATCAATTCCCTTATATAACTAAAGAATTTCTAGACTCAACTTCGACCAATTTGGCTTAGTAATCCTACAGGCAGTCAAGCTCTGATACCAACGCTGTCAGGACCCCGACTCGATGTCACATCGATCTAGCCTGTAGCACCTCATATCACTTTGCGGCCTCACGCACGGTATCCCCACGGGTGTCGCCTTACCTTTGCCCGGGACCGTTTGCGCCTTTTGGCTCACGTATATGATAGTGTCGCTAGCATCCATATGATAAGGAGCCCGGGCTGACATGACTAGTCGTAAACCCAAAGTGGCACAGACTTACAGGGACAGGCATCCATGACCCAGCATCGAACGTGTCGGTCATCAGCGAGTGAATCCAGGCTGTAGCACTGGGCTAGCAGGACTCCGGTGAACCGGGCTGTAGCGGGCTAACAGGACTCCGGTATTCATCGCGTGACATTTCCCCGAAGGGACAGACACAGGAACGAAGAAGGACACATGCCGGCCAGCCTAAGTGTTCCGGAGCAGTA
>NW_021277162.1:0-1055 GCF_002162155.2 Triticum dicoccoides | reverse complement strand
ATCATTTCCTGAAAACATCGGAGAGGAATTCCAGTTTAGCAGAATCATATTCAAATTATTTCTTCGTACTTCATACAATTCAATTGGTTACCGGATATCCCTTTCACGCTTAAAACGGGCCTGACCCCCTAAAGAAAACATGAAATAAATATCATCTTTATAATAATTAATCAGCAGACACCATGGCATTTAGGTGTGTTTTCCTTCACCGTTTATATTCATGTAAAGTACTCTGTAAGTACATCAAAGGTTATATTTTATGAATAGATATTTTTTGTGTTTTGTTTTACATTCCGAGTCAAACTATATAATATGTAATTGTGATGTGATATACTGACAACCAGTGCTATATGGAGATGTTGAAAAATTAGTTGAGTATGAAGTTTGATCTATACAATGCGTCATCCAGTAATAATTTTTAATTTCTTATTACTTCTATGTGGTGACCATGGATCAATCAAAAACAAGGATGCATGTAAAATAAGATGTTTAGTAGACTACTCATCGGAACAAAGTCATCGCTCATTTATACACCACACTGTAGAAGAAGTCATCGTTCATTTATACACCATACTGCAGAACATCAGAGCAAGTAAGCAATGCACCCATTAACAAAAATTAAGGGCATCTCTCTCGTGATTGCTTCATGACATAACTGACCCATTTACTACACCAGAAGTAACTATAGTTCTCTATGACATGAAGATCTCAATAACTATAGAATTTGAACTTAATTCAACCAAATCACAAGATTTACTACTAAAACTTTCAGTGTTGGGGAAAATGAAATTAGAAAGAAAACTATATTGTAAGTCAAATACAATGCACCAGAAGCACCAGTTCTCTATAACTCTTATCTATGAAATTGTAAGAAAGACACTAGCAACACACTAAATAATCAACTACAACCAAAATTATGCACTTATGTACTAAAAAAATACAGTAACCAGTCAATCGCAAAGTTCTTCCACTCATTAAATAACTCGACTCGGTAATGAAATAACAAGTAACTTCATGTTCTAGGAACAGATATTGCAATAAACCTATAATGTAAA
>NW_021277161.1:0-636 GCF_002162155.2 Triticum dicoccoides | reverse complement strand
CGCCGCCGCCGACCCCCCGCACCCTCGATTCCCCTACTCAACCGCCGCCGCCGACCCCCCGCACCCCGCGCACCGTCTTATAAAAAAATTAGTATCAAACAGCTTTTTAAATGCTACTGTCTTATAAAAAAATATTACTGTCATTATTTAAACAAGTTTGAACATATTTAAACATAAATAAGTATCAAACAGCTTTTTAAATGCTAAAAAAAATTTGTGGAGCCTGGGAGTCGAACCCAGGACCTCCTGGTGTGAGAACTGGCTGCTGACCAGTCGAGCTAGTAGAGTGGGCTTGACATAGATAGGTTCTGGTACTACATAACCTTTTGGCTCGAGCTGAAATAAAAAAAATACTAATGGCGCACCACGGTGAGGTGCGCCATTAGTATGGACATGCTAATGGCGCACCACGGTGAGGTGCGCCATTAGTATTGGGGCCCCCCTTCGCCCGATCCCCCCTTCGCCCGATCCCCCTTCGCCCGATCCCCCTCGCCAGTTCTCTCCCTCTCGATCCACCGCCGCCGCCGCCACTGCCCTCGCCCTCGCCCTCGCCCTCGCCCTCTCCCTCCCTCGCCCTCTCCTCGCTGCCCGGACGCCGCCCGGACGCTGCGCCGACGCCGCCTCGACCCCGCCCTG
>NW_021277160.1:0-1317 GCF_002162155.2 Triticum dicoccoides | reverse complement strand
GTGAGTAATAGTCAATGAAACGGGCCAGAATCGGCCAAAACCGCGAGTGCTAAAGACCGACACGTAAACACACCACGGGGTTCGTCAATCGTTGAAATCACTCTGGGACCCCAAAACAGTGACTTATACTCCAAGAAGCGGGCCACAATCGGCCAAAACTGTGAGTGTTGATGACCGACACGTAAACGTCAACAACTATGGAAATCACTCCGGGACCCCAAAAAGGTGAGTAATAGCCCATGAAACGGGCCAGAATCGGCCAAAACCATGAGTGTTGGCGACTGACACGTAAAGGCACCACGGGGTTCGCCAATCGTTGAAATCACTCTGGGACCCCAAAACAGTGATTAATAGTACAAGAAGCGGTTCAGAAACGGCCAAAACTATGAGTGTTGATGACCGACACATAAACGCACCTTGGGGTTCAACAACTATGGAAATCACTCCGGGAACCTAAAACGGTAAGCAATACTCCATGAATAGGGCCAGAATCAGTCAAAACCGCGAGTGCTGATGACCGACACGTAAACGCACCACGGGGTTCGTCAATCGTTGAAATCATTCCAGGAGCCCAAAACGGTGAGTAATAGTCCAAGAAGCGGGCCAGAATCGGCCAAAACTGTGAGTGTGGATGACCGACACGTAAACGCACTTTGGGGTTCAACAACTATGGAAATTGCTTCGGGACCCCAAAACAGTGAGTAATAGTCCATGAAACGGGCAAGAATCGGCCAAAACCGCGAGTGCTGATAACCGACACGTAAACGCACCACGGGGTTCATCAATCGTTGAAATCGCTCCGGGACCCCAAAACAGTGAGTAATAGTCCAAGAAGCGGCCAGAATCGGCCAAAACTGTGAGTCTTGATGACCGACACGGAAACGCACATTGGGGTTCAACAACTATGGAAATCGCTTTGGGACCCCAAAACGGTGAGTAATAGTCCATGAAATGGGCCAGAATCGGCCAAAACCGCGAGTGCTGATGACCGACACGTAAACGCACTACGGGGTTCGTCAATCGTTGAAATCACTCCGGGACCGCAAAACAGTGAGTAATAGTCCAAGAAGTGGGCCAGAATCGGCCAAACCTATGAGTGTTGATGACCGACATGGAAATGCACCTTGGGGTTCAACAACTATGGAAATCGCTTCGGGACCCCAAAACGGTGAGTAATAGTCAATGAAACGGGCCAGAATCGGCCAAAACCGCGAGTGCTAAAGACCGACACGTAAACACACCACGGGGTTCGTCAATCGTTGAAATCACTCTGGGACCCCAAAACAGTGACTTATACTCCAAGAAGCGGGCCAGAAT
>NW_021277159.1:0-1356 GCF_002162155.2 Triticum dicoccoides | reverse complement strand
CCTTTTTATGTTCATCGAAATTATGGGAAGCAAATATATTTTTTATGTCGAACTCCCATTCAATATATAAAGCAGGTTTAAAACGGCCATTAAATGGTGGTATAGATACATTAACCTGATCATGTGCATTTGGATGTTTGTGCACCTCTCGTGACGGTTGTGGTATTTGCAAAGGTGGTGGCACGTCTCCCGCGATCGACAAAGCCCATGAATTGACTCTGGATCCTGTCATGATTAGTAGAACAAGAAACAAAACCCAAAAATAATGTTCCTATAACTACTAGGATGTGGTGGTAAAACGCTCACAGTAAAGCAAATATCAATGTCTTACAAGTTCTTACCATGCAGCAGGCGGTGATCGGCAACCAGCGGTGTCAAGTAACTTCGAATATTGAGTAAAGCGATTTCCAGGGGAGCGTACGTATACACGGTGTAGAAATATGTGGAGCTGGGTTGGCTATATATGGTAGCAAAAGATTAGCAATAATCAATTCAAAGATGCAATGTTGAATAAACGCTCAACGACGGTACTGTGCTGGTCCTAGGCTAGACCGGACTAGAGACGCGAGCCTAGAACACTAATGAGGTCACGGCGTAGCACAACTAGCATCAATGAAGGATACTAAGTAGCTCTTGACAGCAAGATATAAGTGAAGATCACAACAGCAGTGAAGATAATGAGGTGAAACAACAGCCAAGCAGGATATATCAACAACTTTGTCTCCAACTTTCCTCTGAAAAAGTTTGTGCCGATTTTTTTGTTTTTTTTCTCTCTTTTTTTTTCCTCACACTTTTTTTTTCTTTCTCTCCTTTTTTTTTCTCTGACTTTTTTTTCCTTTTTTGTTTTTCTCGTTTTTTTTCTCTCTTTTTTTCTCCCTCTTTCCAAAACAAACTTGATAAGATGCAGATTGGATCAAGTGAAGATGTGAACGATCTCAACTATTATTATGACAATGAATGGTGGGTAGCACGTGGTGGAAATTGATGGATGGGTGGTGGACAGCGGAAGAGATAATGATGCAGCGGTGGCGTGACTAATGTGAACAGAACTCGAAACTCTAAACGAACTAGACACTAAGACCAGCAACTCGACACGACGATGCAATCGATAATTCAACTATGCAATCAATGAAAAGAAAATTGCAAAGGCTCAGACTGGCTTGGACCGAGGATGAATAGATCTAACTCTTTTTTGTGGCTTTTTCTTGGACAATAGGTAAGAAAGTAAATCTAATCTAGGAAAACTGGAAATTCTCACCGAGCAACCTGAAAACTGATACCACTTGATAGAGACGGGGTGTCCCGATCTTTCGATGAGATGATAACTATCGATTTGGTGGAGACGACTTTGACGAT
>NW_021277158.1:0-1005 GCF_002162155.2 Triticum dicoccoides | reverse complement strand
AACCAAGAAAAGGATGCAATCCTTCCTTTAGTTTGCTCATTCGCTTAATTAGGTACATCGAAGATCTAGACAGGAGGTCTTGTGTTCAAGTCCCACAATGTTGATTTATTTTGACCCAATTATTTTTCGCGGTCTCTATGAAAGCCCATAAAAGGCCCATCAACATAGAAGCACCTGGTCCAGATTGACCAAACGAAAAGGGCTAAACCAAACCAAGAATACATATTCCCTTTAATAGTAGGATAATTCCTTTTTTAATTTAGTAGCCCGAACACATTGAAGCCTATGGATCCTTCCTTTCAATATAGAAATCAACATAGAAGTACCTGGCCCAGATTGACCAAACGAAAAGGACTAAACCAAACCAAGAAAAGGACGCAATCCTTCCTTTAGTTTGCTCATTCGCTTAATTAGTTACATCGAAGATCTAGACAGGAGGTCATGTGTTCAGTTCCCATAATGTTGATTTATTTTGACCCAATTATTTTTCGCGGTCTCTATGAAATCCCATAAAAGGCCCATCAACATAGAAGTACCTGGCCCAGATTGACCAAACAAATAGGACTAAACCAAACAAGAAAAGGACGCAATCCTTCCTTTAGTTTGCTCATTCGCGTAATTAGTTACATTGAAGATCTAGACAGGAGGTCTTGTGTTCAATTCCCACAATGTTGATTTATTTTGACCCAATTATTTTTCGCGGTCTCTATGAAAGCCCATAAAAGGCCCATCAACATAGCAGTACCTGGCCCAGATTGACCAAATGAAAAGGACTAAACCAAACCAAGAATACCTATTCCCTTTAATAGTAGGATAATTCCTTTTTTAATTTAGTAGCCCCAACACATTGAAGCCTATGGATCCTTCCTTTCAATATAGAAATCAACATAGAAGTACCTGGCCCAGATTGACCAAACAAAAAGGACTAAACCAAACCAAGAAAAGCACGCAGTCCTTCCTTTAGTTTGCTCATTCGCTTAATTAGTTACATCGAAGATCTAGACT
>NW_021277157.1:0-947 GCF_002162155.2 Triticum dicoccoides | reverse complement strand
TTTTATTTTTTTTTGTTCTGTTTCCCTTTTTATTTTATTTTGCCACTGTTTTCAAATTCAAAATAATTTCTTACAGTGCCAAAACATTCTGAAATATTTTATGTTACCTCTCTGGATTATTCCAAAAGTACATAAAACATTTCAAAGCATTTGCAAATATATTCATTATATATTATGAATATATCCCCAAATTCAAATAGATTATTGATTTAAATTCAGAGACCAAATAATTCCTTAAAAATATTCCAGAATTTTGGTTTGATATATAACTCTTGCCAAAATTCACAAAACTATTTTTAGGGCATTTTGGATTCACAGAATGCAATTTTAAAGGGTGCTTGCCCTTCTTTTATTTAGGGTTTTGAGGCTTCCAAAATTCCTCAATTCAAGTTTTCAAAAATATAGACATGATGCACACATGAAGCTAACCTAGAGCAATGCCAGAAGTTAGGGATGTGACATTGATGTCTAGGACTTTGTTCATGTTCATGAGTGTGATGAAATTTTGAAAAAATATTTCAAACTTCCCGGTCATATTACGTATCATATTTTGAAAAACATTTCCAAAAAAATTTGAAACCAATTTTTTTTCTGTTACTAGTGGAGCAACTAGCAAATGGTGCGCCACTAGTAAGTTTGAATTATTTTCCATTCTCCCCCTCTAGATCTTAAAAGCCCCGTATCTTTCGTTCTGTTAGTTTTTTGTGGATTCTGGAAATCTTGAACAGGGTCCCCCCCTAGTTCAATTCGGATGTAACTTTTCGAGTAGATGATTTTTCATATAAAAAACTTTTTAATCCGAGTTTGTATGCAAAAGTTATGCCCATTTTACTAAATCTAGAGAGATTTTGCAAATAAAGTCGAAATTCATATTTGTAAATTTTCCTAACAACTAGGCCACATATCACGTGGGAAACTTATTTTCTTTTTTTTGACATTTCCATCAT
>NW_021277156.1:0-1898 GCF_002162155.2 Triticum dicoccoides | reverse complement strand
TCCCAAGGCAGCCTAAAACTAAATCTAGGTCGTACAAGGCCAATGGGCCCAAGTGGAGGTGATGTAACACCTTTGGACTTGTAGTTTGACTCGGATTCTGCTGCAGCATCAGATTGTTTCGTCCACAACTCAACGCTCCGGACGAATTTGAAGGTGATTCCAATTGGGTTGGAAAGTGCACGAAATCTAGTTTCCAACAAAAAAAGAATCATCCAATTCGGAGTCCGTATGAAAAACTTGTGTGCGTTTTGAGTCAGGTGTGTCTGTGCAGTCCGAATCTGAATCCAGAACGTGAGAGACTTGGACTCTATCTTCTCTTGGGCCAAAAGTGACGTGAGAGAACTTTTTGGACAGCAAATAAACATCTCTTTCTTCCTTATCTTCATATGTGGATTGTACAAATGTCCCATACACCTGCAATTAGACAAAACACAAAAGTGTGTAAAGTATTTTTGTTCTGGATAACATAAATAGATTATTAAATAGTTTGCACTAGAAATCACCTGACAAATATGCATATATGCAATATTTTTGGTCATATCCAAGGTAGTCATGTCCTCATCAATAGGCGCCGATCTTGAAAGACACTTGTACTCGATGTTCGACTTGTATGGTGCCGGTGTCACTTAGCCATTGAACCTTGTAGGGGTGAGGGTGCTTCGTCTTGACCAATTGAAGTTTGGAGCATAGTTCTTCACTTGCTAAGTTGTGGCAACCACCTCCATCGATGAGGACCTTGATGGACCGTCCATTGATTCCGGCCTTTGTGTGGAAGATATGGCATCTTTGATCTTTGTCTTGTTGATGTTGAAGAGTCAAGACCATGGAGACAACAAGAGCGGGACTTGAATCTTCATCACAAAAGACTTGATCATCTTCGTCTTTGTTGTTCACTTGTCGGTGCAGGGCCACTTGCTCAAGGGCTTCCATTTCTCCTTCACCCAAGGAGTCATAGGTTCCGTCGTCGTTGAGGATCATGGTGCGCTTGTTTGTGCACTCAAAGGACTTGTGGCCTCGGCCTCCGCACGTGAAACATTTGATGGAACTTGTCTTGATGGTCTCATCGGTTGGAGTAGATGATGATGAAGCTTCCGGCTTGAAGTTGCTTGTAGTAGGAGGACGACTTGCGCTTGTCGAAGTCTTCTTGTAACTTGACTGATAGAGGCGAGGGTGTCCCGTTCTTTCGATGAGATGATAACTATCGATTTGGTGGAGACGACCTTGACGATCCGACTACAAACGTGCAACGACGTTGTGCCTTAGCAATCGCTAAACCAACTCTGAGAGGTTATTGACCACGCCGGAGCACGATCAACCTGACCACGAAGGTCTATTCCTGCAAGCAATCGAAGAACAAGCAAGAATATGATAAAAGCAATCTGAGTATCGCGAATATGTATGAAGTATTGATAATGGTGGGGATCCGAAAAGTGGTCTTGGTCTGGTCGTTGGACACAAACGAAGCACACGAAGTTGCAATGGCTAACTTTTAACTAAACAAATCCCAAAGAAAAGCTACTAGATGGATCTACTTATATAGGAGCAAGGGGTGGCGGCCAAGGAGGTGGGAGGACGTCCCAAGGCAGCCTAAAACTAAATCTAGGTCGTACAAGGCCAATGGGCCCAAGTGGAGGTGATGTAACACCTTTGGACTTGTAGTTTGACTCGGATTCTGCTGCAGCATCAGATTGTTTCGTCCACAACTCAACGCTCCGAACGAATTTGAAGGAGATTCCAATTGGGTTGGAAAGTGCACGAAATCTAGTTTCCAACAAAAAAGGAATCACCCAATTCGGAGTCCGTATGAAAAATTTGTGTGCGTTTTGAGTCAGGTATGTCTGTGCAGTCCGAATCTGAATCCAGAACGTGAGAGACTTGGACTCTATCTTCTCTTGGGC
>NW_021277155.1:0-1600 GCF_002162155.2 Triticum dicoccoides | reverse complement strand
CGCCCGCGCCCCGGCCGCCGCGCTCCCCCGCCTCCGCGTCCAGCCGCCTCGATTCGCGCCCGGATCCGGTCGGCCCGTCCTCCTCCGGCCATCTCCCTCCTACCCCGAGCTCCTACTCCGGCGGCTGCTCCGGCCAACTTCGAAAGCCGTGCCAGATCGGATCTGGAACCCTAGGGTTGACTTCTTTCTCCCCCGAAATCCACTGTCATTTTTCTGTTAGTATTTTGTTGCCCTGTTCATCGTGTTATATCTTTGCACCCGTGGCTCCGTTTTGGGCGTGTAGCATACCGAATTGTTCGTCTCGACGAGTAAATCGTTTCATCTCATTGCATAATTTTCATTTGAGCTCATCGTGATGCCCGAAATGCTTTTGGAAGAGGGCTATGTGATGTTAGTTTCAGATTCTTATCAGAACATGCACTTTTGTCATTTTTGCCATAATTGATGTGTGCATCTTATGGGCATGAGCTCTACATGTGATTTGAACTATGCCATGTCTTCTTTACAGAGGTACTTGCCATGTCTTTTTGTGATCAATGTGGTGACTAGCACAAGCATGCAAACTAGGCTTCGCGATGTTGCTGATTTTAGTCCCTGTTCTGCTGTTATTTTGATGCCATGTAAATTTGATGCTACAGAGAGATCCATGTATATTTTGAGTTACTTCAGTAAGGGAGTTTTGAACATATGGTTATGATCTATCCATCCATGCTCCTGGTTGCAAATATGGAGTAGTATAACATGTCATTTTCGTGCGCTACTTTTGCTTCAAAATGTTTCCTGGCAGATTGTTTACATGTTATTCAATTTTGCCAAGGTTGTTGTAGTTGATCCGTGTATGCTATGATGTTGTTATTGCCATGTATAGCTTCTATGCCATGTCTTCTTGATGGATGTTAGCTTAGTTTATCATGAAATGCTCTGTAGTGAGTGCATCGAGATCGTGAAGATGCCTTCGTAATTCTGTCAATGCCATGCTCTGTTTGCTGATTCTGTTAACGAAACTTGCTATGTTTACATGGGTGCCATGATATTTTCTGATCCTTTTTGGCTCATGGTCACTAAGGTAATTTTGATCTATTCTTTGAGTAGAATCATGCCATGTTTTGTTTTGCTATTATAAGTTCTTGTAGCATGTTGTTAACTTGCTCTGAACATTGTTTCCTCATGCTGTTTATGCCATGTCCAACCTGATATTTTTTGCACTTTCACCATGCTTGTTTGAACCTGTTGTGGTGTGATTTAGCCGTAGCTCAGTGTTCCTATTTTGTTAAGCATCTCCTGTATATCACTTCCATATGCTTTGTTATTATGTTGAGATGCTGTAGCATCGTTTCTTGTTGCATGCTAAGTAGCATCGTGCTGTTAATCGCAGATTTGTGCCATTCTTATTTTGCTTGCCATTTGCAAACCGTGCATCCGTTCCCGGTGATCCTTATATCAATTTCAACCGAAATCATCTCATCTTTCCAGCGGCATACTTGGTTTGCCAAGTTGATGCCTTGTTCATCATTTTTCCTTCTGAGGCATGCATACGCATTGCATATCACCACTCGCATATCATGATATGTATTGCATCATGTTGCTTGTGCATTGCTCC
>NW_021277154.1:0-1563 GCF_002162155.2 Triticum dicoccoides | reverse complement strand
GGTGCCATCTTATAAGGTCTTCTAGCAATCGGAACGGTTCCTGGAATGAGGTCTATTACAAACTCAACATCCCTGTCAGGTGGAACACCTGGCAATTCCTCTGGAAAGACATCCGGGAAGTCACGGACTACCGGAACGTCCTCAAGGTCTGGCAAAGGGCTGGCGTTAAGAGAATATAATTGTCGCTTGGCTATTCGGGTCAAGACATTAACTATCTTTCCTGAAGGATGGGTGAGTTGAACAGTCCTAGAGAAGCAATCGATTTGGGCATGATGAGCCGACATCCAGTCCATACCCAGAATGATATTAATATCTGAAGATTTAAGGGCTATCAAAGACGCGAGGAAAACAAGTCTGTCGACTTGGATCTCATTTCCATAACTTACCCTAGAGGTCTGCCATCTAGAACCAGGGGTAGAGATTTCCATAGTGGATGGCATGTCACAGAATGCAAGGTTATGCAGACGAGCATAACTTTCGGATATAAAAGAATGAGAGGCTCCTGTATCGAAAAGAACAGATGCCGGGTGGCAATTAACAAGAAGCGTACCGAGAACGACGTTGGGATCCTCTTGAGCTTCTTCGGCAGAGATGCAGTTGACATGGCCACGTGAAGCGGTGACCGGCTTGGCGTGGAATACTTTTCCTGTCGGCTTGCCACGGCCAACAGCTTTAGCAGATTGATTGGGGTTGGTCTGGGGGCATTCACGCATATAGTGACCAGATTCCCGACACTTGAAACAAGTCACGGAACTGGTACGTGGAGGAGCATTGTTAGTTGAACCCCCATAGGGCTTGGCTGGAGTAGACTGTTGAACAGGGCGAGGCGCCTGGAAAGATGGCCTCGGTGTGAACCTGGGTGGCAGGGCAGTGTTGGGTACCCACACGCGGCGCTTCTGAGGACCAGCACCGGATGAGGAACCCATGTCACGTCCATGCTTGCGTGTTGCGTCATAGTCAGTCTGACCAGTTTCAGCACTGATGGCTTTGTTGACAAGTTTCGAAAAAGATGTGCACTCATGCAGACGGAGGTCGCGGCGAAGCTCAGGACTAAGGCCCTTACGAAACCTTGCTTGCTTCTTGGCGTCAGTAGACACTTCCTTAGTTGCATATCGGGCGAGATTACCAAACTCCCTGCTATAGGCATCCACAGAAAGTCGGCCTTGGGTGAAACTGCAAAATTCTTCACGTTTACGGTCCATGAGACCCTCCGGAATGTGATGTTCACGGAAAGCCTCGCTGAACTCAGCCCAAGTTGTGACATGGCCCGCTGGGCGCATAGCTCCATAATTCTCCCACCATAGACTGGCGGGGCCTTCAAGATGATATGCAGCAAAGGTGACCTTGTCAGCCTCCGCTACCAGCGCGGAACGCAGTTTGTGAGAGATACTGCGAAGCCAGTCATCAGCGTCGAGGGGCTCGACGGAGTGGTGGAACGTGGGTGGATGCAATTTGATAAAATCACTGAGTGACACCACGTTAGCCCTCTGATGGTGTGCTGTATTCTGTTCAATACGCTCCAACAAACGGTTTGTCTCCCGCTTGTTTCTCTCAGCTTCCATC
>NW_021277153.1:0-1019 GCF_002162155.2 Triticum dicoccoides | reverse complement strand
GACATGTTACCCCGGTCTTCGTCCCTTATCCTTGCCCCTCCCAGCTCCACTACAAAGACGATTGTACATTGCTTTGGCCGCTCCCTCTCAACTACGGAGACGAGTTTAACGCGGTTTCCACCCCTCCCTCTCAACCGCACCAGTGCACGCTTGCCGCGCCACAACGCCGACGCTGGACCCGTGAATCGTGAGCACCCAGCTATGACTTACCGCACTCGTGCAAAATAATAAAACACGGTAAATATATTACTTACACGTGCGTTTTGTTTTGCAAGCGGCGCGAAAAAAATTAAAAAGGGAATGCAACACGAGGACTTCCCAGGAGGTCACCCATCCTAGTACTACTCTCGCCCAAGCACGCTTAACTTAGGAGTTCTGATGGGATCCGGTGCTTTAGTGCTGGTATGATCGCATCCGACATGTTACCCCGGTCTTCGTCCCTTATCCTTGCCCCTCCCAGCTCCACTACAAAGACGATTGTACATTGCTTTGGCCGCTCCCTCTCAACTACGGAGATGAGTTTAACGCGGTTTCCACCCCTCCCTCTCAACCGCACCAGTGCACGCTTGCCGCGCCACAACGCCGACGCTGGACCCGTGAATCGTGAGCACCAAGCTATGACTTACCGCACTCGTGCAAAATAATAAAACACGGTAAATATATTACTTACACGTGCGTTTTGTTTTGCAAGCGGCGCGAAAAAATTTAAAAAGGGAATGCAACACGAGGACTTCCCAGGAGGTCACCCATCCTAGTACTACTCTCGCCCAAGCACGCTTAACTTCGGAGTTCTGATGGGATCCGGTGCTTTAGTGCTGGTATGATCGCATCCGACATGTTACCCCGGTCTTCGTCCCTTATCCTTGCCCCTCCCAGCTCCACTACAAAGACGATTGTACATTGCTTTGGCCGCTCCCTCTCAACTACGGAGACGAGTTTAACGCGGTTTCCACCCCTCCCTCTCAACCGCACCAGTGCACGCTTGCCGCGCCACAACGCCGACGCTGGACCCGTGAATC
>NW_021277152.1:0-1207 GCF_002162155.2 Triticum dicoccoides | reverse complement strand
GGAGCGAGGGGTGGTCGGAGACGGCGGCTATGGCGAACGGCGGCGACGGTGGTGTTCGGCCGTGAGAGAGAGAGGGAGAGAGCAGCACGGGAGAGAGAGGGGGATAAGGCCAGGGGATCGGGGCGGCACCGAGAAGAAGCGCCGCGGCGTCGCGCTGGCGGGGGAGGCAGGCAGACGGGCTGGTGGCGTGGCGCTCCGGCCGTGCGCGCGCGCCGGCCACACGCCTGGCCGACTGGCGCCAGGAGGACGACGGCGGTGGTGGGCTGGGCTGGCTTGCTGGGCCGGCCAGCTGGCTGGGCCGCACAGGGAAGTTTTTCCCCTTTTTTTTGTTTCTGTTTTTATTTAATATATCTGCAACTTTGTTGAATTAAATAAAATACCTAGGCAAGTTCAAAAATCACCAAACTATTCCTGGCCCATAGTTGGATTATTTCCAACATGAAACATTTTAGTTTGGAGATATTTGAGCATTTAAATATTTTATATTATTTTAAATGCCCAAATTCAAATATTTATGATTTAATTCAAAAACCCTAGGATGGCCTAGGAAAATGTGCACCATTTTTGGCAGAGGTTTTGAACCAAGACAAAAATGATGGGCATTTTAGAAGGGCATTTCAGGTTCATTGAAAAATTATTTTAGTAACCCTAGTTGGTTTCAGAGGGGACTGGGGGTTCTGTCATCCCCATTTCAAGTTTTCTGATGAAAGAATAAACATGATGCAACACTCTAATGCATGACTAGCTAGGGTGTGACAACTCACCCCCACTCAAAAGAATCTCGTCCCGAGATTTGGGTTCCTCCGAGAAGAAGTCGGGATATTCAAGTCGAAGACGATCCTCCCTTTCCCAAGTTGCTTCATCCTCAGAATGGTGCGACCATTGAACCTTGAGAAACTTGATATTATGACGTCGAGTGGTACGTTCGGCCTGATCGAGGATACGAATGGGGTACTCTCGATATGTAAGATTATCTTGGAGATCAAGCGTTTCGTGGTCCACTCCACGGATAGGATCCGAGAAGCAACGCCTGAGTTGAGAAACGTGGAAGACATCGTGAACTCTGGAGAGGTGCGGAGGTAGTTCCAACTGGTAGGCAACTTCTCCTCGTTTGGCAAGAATGCGAAAAGGTCCAATGTAACGAGGAGCCAATTTGCCTTTGATACCGAAACGATGGGTTCCCTTCAGAGGGGTGACCCGAAGATAA
>NW_021277151.1:0-1067 GCF_002162155.2 Triticum dicoccoides | reverse complement strand
GCTTGAAGGTTGCCGAGTACATGTCGTGTAAACGGCGGTAAGTGGTGAGAGCGTGTGTGAAGAAGTACACCCCTGCAGGGTTAACCTAATCTATTCGAATAGCCGTGTCCACGAAAAAGGACCTCTGGGTTGCTTATATCAGTTCATAGACAAGTGAAAGTGGATACTCTAAAATACGCAAGATAAGCGTGAGTGCTATGGATGGCGTTCTCGTAGGGAGACGGGAGCGGATCCATAGTGGTGTATTGATATGGTGAATATGTGGACTCGTGTGCGCCACCTCAAAAGAGTTACTCGCAGTCGTAGTTCAGGATAGCCACCGAGTCAAAGCTGGCTTGCTGCAGTTAAACCCCACCATCCCCTTTGTTGATAATGATGCATATGTAGATAGTTCTGATGTAAGTCTTGCTGGGTACATTTGTACTCACGTTTGCCTATTTATGTTTTTGCAGAGAGACTTCGGTCTCGCTAGTAGTTTCGCGTGGACTTCGACGTTTAGCTTGTTACCTCAGCTACGATCTTGTGCCCTCGGCAGTATCTGGCAGATAGTCAGGCTTCTCATCCTTTTTCATTTATAGTGGTCTGTACTCAGACATGATAGTTTCCGTTTGTGCTTTGACTTGTATACTCTGAATGTTGGGTCATGAGACCTATGTTTGTAATATCTCGCTCCTCGGAGCCTAATGAATAAATACTTGATTTGTAGAGTCATGTTGTGATGCCATGTTGTATTTGCACATATCGAGCATATTGTGTGTATGTTATTGAAATGCTTGGTATGTGTGGGATCTGACCATCTAGTTGTTTATCTTTAGTAGCCTCTCTTACCGGGAAATGTCTCCTAGTGTTTCCACTGAGCCATGGTAGCTTGCTACTGCTCCGGAACACTTAGGCTGGCCGGCATGTGTCCTTCTTCGTTCCTGTGTCTGTCCCTTCGGGGAAATGTCACGCGATGAATACCGGAGTCCTGTTAGCCCGCTACAGCCCGGTTCACCGGAGTCCTGCTAGCCCAGTGCTACAGCCTGGATTCACTCGCTGATGACCGACACGTTCGATGCTGGGTCATG
>NW_021277150.1:0-1289 GCF_002162155.2 Triticum dicoccoides | reverse complement strand
ACTTTTTGCCAAAAGTCCTTAGAAACACCTCCTTGAAAATCTTTTTTAAAAAGTCCCAATGACTAGAAAAAGTCATAGGACTAGAGAAACAAACACCACCTGATTACATGGTAAGATCGACCGTTAGTCACTCGTTTGATTCAGTCAACGCCATCTCGTGGGGTCGTCTCTTTCTCTTCTCGCAGCCGTGACGCAAGCAACCGAAGCACGTCGCCGTTGGAAGCAGCGCCACCTTGGCTTGCAGCACTAGTCGCACCACGTCACCACCTTGCCGGCAGTGCAGCCATACTCCATCGCCGTCAAAGCTTCATTGCAGCGCCAACACCCGTGTGGCGACGCTCCGTCCCAACGACCACCGGCGATGTTCCACTGCAGCACCGCACCCGACGCTGCTGGCTTCATCGCAGCACCCGCCGGCCGCCGGGGATGTTTCATTGCAGCGCCGCTCCCGGCGCGGCGAGCTCCATCGCAATACCTCGACGGCCTCCGGCGAAGCATCACTGCAGCGCCACCAGCTTGCGGCTGTTCATCGCAGCACCGGCTGCCCCGTCGAAGCTCCATCGCTCCACCCGATGGCCGCCGGCAAAAGCTTCACTCCAGCGCGACCACCGGCGCGGCGGTGCTCCATAGCAGCACGACGACGGGGTGCTGCGGCGAAGCACGCGGCGACGGCGACGGTGACGGAATGCTGCGACGCAGCACGCGTGGGGATGAGAGGGGATCGCGGTGTGGTGGTTGCGGCCGTCCCTTGGCCTGCAGCAGCGGTGGCTGTTGTCAAGGCCGCATGCTTTCCTTGGCCTGCCGTAGTTGTGCTGTGTCCATGGCGAGGGATGAGATGAGGAAAAGGAAAAGCGACCGAAAGAGATGCGAGCTGAGGGGAGGAGATAAGGTTGGGGATGAAGCGGTGGGTGGACCCCGCATGGCACGTGTCGCGTCGGTCAGGAGGTTTACGTGAGTGGAAAATCAACAGGATGATTTTAAACATTTCCCCAATATTTTTGCACCTCCCAGTGTAGGTGGGCCGACGGTCATGCGAGGCCCAAGTCCAGGAGGGAAAAATCTTTGATGTTTAATAACGTACGCAGAGGTTAGAATAGTCCCACCTCGCATATAATAAAAATATGATATGGGTGAGGTGAACGGATGAAATTACGGTGGTAAGAAGCAATAGCCTCTTTATTAGTAGGTAAGTAACTAGCAAAAGGGCCTGTGCGTTGCAACGGGAGAAAAAAAATCATAATTCCTAAAGGCAATAAAAACATAATGTTGTATCACCAATAACATTTTGG
>NW_021277149.1:0-2634 GCF_002162155.2 Triticum dicoccoides | reverse complement strand
AAAAACCGAAACAAACCTGCACGCACACAAACCATTAGGGCTGACTCATAAAAAAACCACCTCACATACGTGTCGCCGCCTAATTCTAAAATTCCATCTCCTTGATCCCCCGTCCTACGACCCTACGGGAGGCACCGCCGCAGGCAGGGGCCCAACGGCCGCCACGAGGCTCCCCGGTCGACATAGCCGTCCGTCCGTGCTCCGAGCCCGACGATTCTCTGGCTTATCACCGTTCTTTCGTGCCGCCCCCAGCGTTGCTCGCCGCCGGCCCAGATCGGCGAAGTACGCATCGCCCCACCATGCCCCTCATCAGATCCCCGTCCTCCCGATCACGCCATGCCGTCGCAGGTCCTATGCGTCATCAGCCCATGATGCCGCCCCAAGCTCTATGAACTATTTGCCGAGGGAGTGCTTGGCCTGCACTGACAAGCTCAGCCAGAACGTCATCGAGTCTGATGTCGGACTCGACGTTAACCATGGTCACTCACCCCATAAGGTTTCTTTCTCCTCCTCCATTAAAGGTTGTGCTACGCCCGAAGAAGAAGCATGATGCACTTAATTGATTCACCCATTTGTGTTACCTTGCAATGGTGCCTCTTCTCCCTCGCCTGCTCTGACAGTGGTGTTTTGGGCGTCCTTGACCATGGCAGAAAGTCTCAAAGAAGGACGCCCGCAAGCACAAGGCGCTTCTGCCACAAGGGTCCATGTTGCACGTGTAGCACGACACCCATGGGAAGAAGACCAGTCCCTTTCTCTGGGAAATAATCTGATAGTTTGCTCCTTTAAGTATTGAGCGTGAGTTCATTAACAACAACAAGAAGGGAGTGAGTAGATGTGAGAGGAGCCGAGGATGATAATTCAGGAAGAGGACCTGGTATACCATGTGAAACATTACGACAAGAGGTGGCTTGCGAGAGAGAAAAAACAAAGAGACGGGGACATCTAGCAATCAACAGCGTGGCAAGGACGAGTACGACGGTGTCACCAGACATGAACAGTGGCAAACAAGTCCATGTAATTAGTCACGTATTCATTAATATTTAGGCTTCCTATATAAAGCTACCATGTCTCTATGTAAGTTAATTTTCAGTCCATTGGTGTTTCCCTCATTATCATCTTGCAGACTTTGTATCTATCAGTACATGAATTCAGTTTCTACAATTTGTTTCATCGAAACTACCGATCGACTTCATAGGGCGAAAGTTACGTGATACTAAAGAGCCTAGCAATGGTGGAAGGGTGAGAGTGCGTATAATCCATGGACTCAACATTAGTCATAAAAAACTCACATACTTATTGCAAAAATTTATTAGTTATCGAAACAAAGTATTACGTGCATGCTCCTAGGGGGATAGATTGGTAGGAAAAGACCATCGCTCGTCCCCGACGACCACTCATAAGGAAGACAATCAATAAATAAATCATGCTCCGATTTAATCACATAACGGTTCATCATATGTGCATGCTATAGGAATCATAAATTTCAACACAAGTATTTCTCAAATTCACAAGTACTCAACTAGCATGACTCTTATATCACCATCTCCATATCTCAAAACAATTATTAAGTATCAAACTTCTCATAGTATTCAATGCACTTCTATGAAAGTTTTTATATTATAGAAAATTTCCATGTTGATCTAAAGGACTCCCAAAATAATATAAGTGAAGCATGATATATCAATTATTTCTATAAAACAAATCCACCACCGTGCTCTAAAAGATATAAGTGAAGAACTAGAGCAAAAACTATATAGCTCAAAAGATATAAGTGAAGCACATAGAGTGTTCTAACAAATTTCAAATCATGTGAGTCTCTCTCAAAAGGTGTGTACAGAAAGGATGATTTTGGTAAACTAAAAAAAAGACTCAAATCATACAAGACGCTCCAAGCAATACACATATAATGTGGTGAATAAAAATATAGCTCCAAGTAAATTACCGATAGACGAAGACGAAAGAGGGGATGCCTTCCGGGGCATCCCCAAGCTTAGGATTTTTGGTGTCCTTGAATTTTACCTTGGGGTGCCATGGGCATCCCCAAGCTTTGGCTCTTGCCACTCCGTGTTCCATAATCCATCAAGACTTTTACCCAAAACTTGAAAACTTCACAACACAAAACTCAAAATAGAAAATCTTGTGAGCTCCGTTAGCGAAAGAAAAGAAAACACCACTTCAAGGTACTGTAATGAACTCATTATTTATTTATATTGGTGTCAAAACTACTGTATTCAAATTTCTCTATGGTTTATAAAATCTTTTATTAGCCATAGATTCATCAAAATAAGCAAACAACACAAGGAAAACAGAATCTGTCAAAAGCAGAACAGTCTGTAGTAATCTGTAGCTAACGCAACTTCTGGAACCCTAAAAATTCTAAAATAAGTTTCTGGACGTGCGGAATTTATCTATTAATCATCTTCAAAAAGAATTAACTAAATATAACTTTCCAAATAAAAATGGCAGCAATTCTCGTGAGCGCTAAAGTTTCTGTTTTTTACAGCAAGATTAAAAAGACTTTCCCCAAGTCTTCCCAACAGTTCTACTTGGCACAAACACTAATTAAACACAAAAAAGACAACCAAAACAGAGGATAGATAAATTATTTATTACTAAACAGGAGCAAAAATAAAG
>NW_021277148.1:0-1049 GCF_002162155.2 Triticum dicoccoides | reverse complement strand
TCTGAGTACAGACATCTATAAATGAAAAAGGCTGAGAAGCCTGACTATCTACCAAATCCTGCCGAGGCACAAGACCGTAGCTGAGGTAACAAGCTAAACGTCGAAGTCCACGTGGAACTACTAGTGAGACCGAAGTCTCTCTGCAAAAACATAAAATAGGCAAACGTGAGTACAAATGTACCCAGCAAGACTTACATCAGAACTAACTACATATGCATCATTATCAACAAGGGGATGGTGGGGTTTAACTGCAGCAAGCCAGCTTTGACTCGGTGGCTATCCTAAACTACGACTGCAAGCAACTCTTTTGAGGTGGCGCACATGAGTCCACATATTCACCATATCAATACACCACTATGGATCCGCTCCCGTCTCCCTACGAGAACGCCATCCATAGCACTCACGCTTATCTTGCGTATTTTAGAGTATCCACTTTCACTTGTCTATGAACTGATATAAGCAACCCAAAAGTCCTTTACCGCGGACACGGCTATTCGAATAGATGATATTAACCCTGCAGGGGTGTACTTCTTCATACATGTTTCCACCACTTAGCGTCTGCACACGACATGTGCTCGGCAGACTTCAAGCGAAAGCCGACGTGGGTGTAGACCACGACCTACCTAAACACCTAAGTCTCTAGTCCAGGTTTATTGCCTATTCGGGTTCCATCCATGAGGAGATCCGGCCGGAGTTTCGCTCACAGCCCCAAACGATGTGAACAGGGTTCCCGAGACACCAAACGGGCATCCGATACACCGTGCCACGTACCTACCGCATCACAGCCCACCCCTACGGTCAGCGCTGTCCACGGCCTCCAGTAAGCTACAAACACCAGAAACTACTTGCAACTCCTGGACAGAGGACAAGGGTGAATAAGAAGTCGAGCGGGGTCATATTTCAGGGCCCAATGTATGGTAGTAGCTGAATCATGGATCACAAACACAGAACTCAGTTCCTGAGGACGGCTGCAATGAGACAACCCACCATGTACTCCTACATGGCCTCTCACCGCTACCTTTACCAAATCGTGTTCACACACTTAGCTC
>NW_021277147.1:0-1558 GCF_002162155.2 Triticum dicoccoides | reverse complement strand
AAAGCAGACCTAGCCTAGTGGCGTTCCAGTCCAATTCGGCGCGCGCCGCTCCGTCGCTGACGTCTGAAGTGCTTCGGCTGATACCACGACGCCGGGATACCCATAACTACTCCCACGTAGATGGTTAGTGCGTATAGGCTCGTAGCCGACTCAGATCAAATACCAAGATCTCGTTAAGCGTGTTAAGTATCCGCGAACGCCGAACAGGGCCAGGCCCACCTCTCTCCTAGGTGGTCTCAACCTGCCCTGTCGCTCCGCCACAAGTAACAGTCGGGGGCCGTCGGGAACCCAGGCCCACCTCTACCGGGGTGGAGCCACCTGTCCTTTCAACCCCCAACTCCGAACAGTATCACAGGTAATGTAACAGTGTAAAGTATATAGTATATGCCCGTGATCACCTCCCGAAGTGATCACAGCCCAGTAGTATAGCATGGCAGACGGACAAGAGTGTAGGGCCACTGATGGAACACTAGCATCCTATACTAAGCATTTAGGATTGCGGGTAAGGTATCAATGACTGTAGCAGCAATGACAGGCTATGCATCAGAATAGGATTAACGGAAAGCAGTAACATGCTACACTACTCTAATGCAAGCAGTATAGAGGAGAATAGGCGATATCTGGTGATCAAGGGGGGGGGGCTTGCCTGGTTGCTCTGGCAAGAAGGAGGGGTCGTCAACTCCGTAGTCGAACTGGGCAGCAGCAGCGTCGGTCTCGTAGTCTACCGGAGAGAAGAGGGGGGAGAAACAATGAATACAATGCAAACAAATGCATATCGATGCATGACATGACAAGTAACGATGCTAGGTGTGCCCAACCGCGGTAGTAGGTGATACCGACGAAGGGGGGAAACATCCGGGAAAGTATTCCCCGGGTTTCGCGTTTTCGGACAGATGAACCGGAGGGGGAAAGTTGCGTGTTTGGTATGTTAGAGGTGTGTGGTGGACGAACGGGCTGCGTATCCGGGTTCGTCTCGTCGTTTTGAGCAACTTTCATGTACAAAGTTTTTTCATCGAAGTTATGATTAATTTTCTATGATTTTCCAATGTTTTAAGTATTTTCTAAAATTTCTGGATTTATTATATTTAGTTTAATCCGAATTGACCAAGTCAATTTGACTAGTCAAAAGGGCGTGTGTGGCCCACATGTCATAGACTATTTTCCTAAACAAATAAATAAACCTAACTTATCTAAATGAGGACCCACATGTCATCTACTACTAAAGTAACTTAGCACTAATAAAACTAGCTAAAGGGCAAAAATAATCCTAAAACTAATCCATCTAATTAAATTAGACCTAAACTAATTTTGGGGCAGCCCCACACACATGGCACATCGGCCACACACACACGCACAAACACAGTGCACGTAGCTAGGAGTTACTTCTGTTTCCTTTTAACAAAACAAGGCATTTTGCGATTTTGATAGGATTTAATCCAGGCATCGAAAGGATTTGGTCCAGTGGAATAAAATGGAGTTTGTCAAGTATACTCTCTGCCCAAATTATTTTTATCCACATAAGAACTTGTTTTGTGGATGATTATTGGCTGTCAAAGGG
>NW_021277146.1:0-1324 GCF_002162155.2 Triticum dicoccoides | reverse complement strand
GATCACATCATCGGTATCACGTCTATCGAGAGGGGACAAATACCGGCAATACAGAAGGGAACACAATCAATGCAATGCACAATATGATGCATGATCATGACATGGCAAAATGAATGTGTTTTGAGCTAATGCAACTAGCAACAGATTAAATGAAGTTGGTTTGAATACAAGATTCAAATTTAAACTCCATATGTGATTATTCAAATGCCATTTAATTGATTTGTGCTAAACAGCAGCTATAAGTTGTTCTAACATGCATGAAAATGGTACATATGGATTCCTTGAATTTTTCTGATAATTTTTCATATATAATTTATTTAATTTGGAGTTACGGTTGAATTTCTATGATTTTTAGAAGTTTTAGGCATTTTCTGGAATTTCCTGAATATTAATAAATCCAGAAAATACTTATTGCGTCAGCATTGCGTCACTATGACGTCAGCAGGTCAACAGACGCTGCTGCTGGTCAAACCTGACCAGTGGGGTCCACTGGTCAGTGACCCAGTCAACTAACCAAGTTAGTTAGCCCTAACTAACTTAGTTAGCCGGGCGGGGCCCGCATGTCAGTGGCCTATCTAATTAGCTAACCTAATTAGTGTTAAACTAATACTAACTAAAATGTCAGGGGGGTGGCCCACACGTCAGTGACACACGGGGAAGGTCAAACCTGGGTCAACTCGCCGGAGTTGACCCGCGACTCGTCGCCGGCGGAGCCAGAGACGGCGGAGGAGTGCGGGTTTCCTCCTCCGGCGACCAAATGGCCGGCGGAGAGTGTCTACGTGACGCGGGCGCTCGTCCGCGTCGAGTAGTGGCAGCGGCTGGGCCTAAGATGGCCCGAGTCGTCACCGGCGTCGAGCGTGGTGGTCGCCGGAGCTCGGGCGAGCTCGGGGTTGACGCTACGGTGGCCGGGGAGGCTCGTGCGGGGCACCTACGTGTTCCAGGCAGCGCGGGGAGGAAGCTGAGCACGACAGCCGGGCCACTAGGTGGCCGGAGGCACGTCGGCGGCGATCACAGACGGCGGCGGGTTTCGGTCATCAAGGGGGCGACGGCTACGGCAACCAAACGAAGAGGGAAAGAGGGGGAAACGGTGGCGGAGCTCATAGGGGTTGCGACGGTGGCCTCGGGGAGCTCGGGGAGGCGTCGGAGGCGGCGAATCGCCAGCGGTGAGCTTCGGTGGCCGGCGACGGAACGGCGATGGTGGCGGCGTTGCAGGGCTTCCGGAGGGCCGTGGGTCGGTGGAGAGGGAAGAGGGGGTCGAGGCGGAGCCTCTGGGCTAGTCGGGGGAGCGAGGGAGGCCCGGTGGCCGTGGTTATGGCGAGCGGCG
>NW_021277145.1:0-1108 GCF_002162155.2 Triticum dicoccoides | reverse complement strand
CGGCCACCACCACCGTTCGACGCGCGGGAGCAAGGGCTCTCCAACGAGCCCAAGCACGGCCTCGCCCGTGCCCTGTAGCGCGTTTCCGCATCGCGCCGCCGTCTCGGGCCTCGCCGGCGTCATGTCGCCGGTGGGTTTGACCCACCTTGACCACGGCAGGACCCCCCCTGTGTCCCTGACAGGTGGGCCCAACCCTGTTAGCTAATTAGGATTAGCACTAACCGAATTAGTTAAACTAACTACCCCCCTGACACTGACCAGTGGGCCCCAGCGCCACTAATTCCTAATTAGAATTAAACTAACCCTGTTTAACCCCCCCTGTCACTGACGTGTGGACCCCACACGTCAGGTTTGACCCCAGCCAGCCGCAGTTGACCACTGACGTCATGCTGACGTCATGCTGGCGCAATATATATATTTCTGGATTTAATTTAAATCAGGAAATTCCAGAATATTATTTAAACTTCAAAAATTCATAACTTTTATTCTGTAACTCCAAATTAGACAAATTATATATGAAAAATGATCAGAAAAATCCAATCTATCCATCTGTACTATTTTCATGCATGATCAAACAAGTTAAATTGATGTTTTAAGCAGAACAAGGAAAAGCACTTTAAAAGGCCATGTTTGAGTTTGAAATTTGAATCTTTGATTCAAATTTGTTCAAACCCTTCTGGTTTTAGTTGTATTAGCCCAACACACTCATATTGCCATGTTTCATGCATGCATCATATTGTTGCACATTGTTTGGTGATGGTTGTGTATCGATGTCCTTTGCGACAGGTTCTGCCTCCGAGGAGTACCGTGATTACCCTAACGAAGAACCGTATCAGTGCATCGAACCATCAGGCAAGCAACCAACCATTTGATCATATCGATACAATCCCATGTTCTCGCTCCTGCTCTCTTTTACTGCATTAAGACAACGCGTTTCAAACTGCTGTGTGCTACGGTAGTTGAACCCATTTCCTCTGCATGACCTGTCATTGCCACAGTAACTAGATGAAACCCACTAGCATGTGTAGGAGTTGATTGAGCCATATGTATGTGTTGTTCCTACCTTGCTATGCCTGCTATGCTTAGAGTCGTGTCAGGTCTGGTTCAT
>NW_021277144.1:0-1297 GCF_002162155.2 Triticum dicoccoides | reverse complement strand
AGTACACGAAGTTGCAATGGCTAACTTTTAACTAAACAAATCCCCAGGAAAAGCTACTAGATGGATCTACTTATATAGGAGCAAGGGGTGGCGGCCAAGGAGGTGGGAGGACGTCCCAAGGCAGCCTAAAACTAAATCTAGGTCGTACAAGGCCAATGGGCCCAAGTGGAGGTGATGTAACACCTTTGGACTTGTAGTTTGACTCGGATTCTGCTGCAGCATCAGATTGTTTCGTCCACAACTCAACGCTCCGGACGAATTTGAAGGTGATTCCAATTGGGTTGGAAAGTGCACGAAATCTAGTTTCCAACAAAAAAAGAATCACCCAATTCGGAGTCCGTATGAAAAACTTGTGTGCGTTTTGAGTCAGGTGTGTCTGTGCAGTCCGAATCTGAATCCAGAACGTGAGATACTTGGACTCTATCTTCTCTTGGGCCAAAAGTGACGTGAGAGAACTTTTTGGACAGCAAATAAACATCTCTTTCTTCCTTATCTTCATATGTGGATTGTACAAATGTCCCATACACCTGCAATTAGACAAAACACAAAAGTGTGTGAAGTATTTTTGTTCTGGATAACATAAATAGATTATTGAATAGTTTGCTGATAGAGGCGGGGTGTCCCGATCTTTCGATGAGATGATAACTATCGATTTGGTAGAGACGACTTTGACGATTCGACTACAAACGTGCACGACGTTGCGCCTTAGCAATCGCTAAACCAATCTCCTGAGGTTACTGACGATGCCGGAAGCACGGTCAGCCTGACCACGAAGGTCTATTCCTGCAAGCAATCGAAGAACGAGCAAGAATATGATAAAGCAATCTGAATATTGCAAATATATATGAGGTATTGATAATGGTGGGGATCCGTAAGCGGTCTTGGTCTGGTCGTTGGACACAAACGAAGTACACGAAGTTGCAATGGCTAACTTTTAACTAAACAAATCCCAAGGTCTAAACGATGCCCTAAGGGCTGTATATATGGAGGAAGAGGGGGTGGATTTCGTGGCCCTTGGTGGAGGGGTCCGAAATCAACCCTATCTCTTGTTTCCCCACACATACGGACTCTAAAAATAGCCTATACTTATGTATTTCGAAATTACATGGGCCTGGCCCAATAATAAGGTGACGCAGCACCTAAAATAGCCTCGGGACGAAATTTATGAAGTGGCATCTTGTATATTTCGTCCAAGGCTTCATGCACACATTATGGTGGCTTCAAAGTCCTGAAATCATCACTTGTAACTCCGTTCTTGTTCCCCTTGCGCATGCCATCATCTCCATGCTTGTTCTTG
>NW_021277143.1:0-1343 GCF_002162155.2 Triticum dicoccoides | reverse complement strand
ATCTTGTGCCCTCGGCAGGATCTGATAGATAGTCAGGCTTCTCAGCCTTTTTCATTTATAGATGTCTGTACTCAGACATGATAGCTTCCGCTTGTGCTTTGATTTGTATGCTCTGATTGTTGGGTCATGAGACCCATGTTTGTAATATCTCGCTCCCCGGAGCCTAATGATTAAAATACTTGAGTTGTAGAGTCATGTTGTGATGCCATGTTGTATTTGCACATATCGAGCATATTGTGTGTATGTTATTGAAATGCTTGGTATGTGTGGGATCTGACCATCTAGTTGTTTATCTTTAGTAGCCTCTCTTACCGGGAAATGTCTCCTAGTGTTTCCACCGAGCCATGGTAGCTTGCTACTGCTCCGGAACACTTAGGCTGGCCGGCATGTGTCCTTCTTCGTTCCTGTGTCTGTCCCTTCGGGGAAATGTCACGTGATGAATACCGGAGTCCTGTTAGCCCGCTACAGCCCGGTTCACCGGAGTCCTGTTAGCCCAGTGCTACAGCCTAGATTCACTCGCTGATGACCGACACGTTCGATGCTGGGTCATGGATGCCTGTCCCTGTAAGTCTGTGCCACTTTGGGTTTACGACTAGCCATGTCAGCCCGGGCTCTTTATCATATGGATGCTAGCGACACTGTCATATACGTGTGCCAAAAGGCGCAAACAGTCCCGGGCTAAGGTAAGGCGACACCCGTGGAATACCGTGCGTGAGGCCGCAAAGTGATATGAGGTGTTACATGCTAGATCGATGTGGCATTGAGTCAGGGTCCTGACAGCGTTGGTATCAGAGCTTGACTGCCTGTAGGATTACCAAGCCAAACTGATCGAAGTTGAGTCTAGAAATTCTTTAGTTATATAAGGGAATTGATTGTGGGATGGAACGTAAGGCTCTTTTTACTCCTTTACCTCATGCCCTTCTGATCTGAGTCATCTTATCTTTCCTACGGGGATTAAGAACTAGGCTATCTCTTCTTTCTATCAGGATCACGTGTTACTAATCTGCAGACTTGTAGGATTGATGGTTGTAAGCTTGAGTTCAGTTTCTACTTCCGTATGTTAATTGTTGATCTCGAAACCTTGATATTGTGCTTCTGAGTGGCTATGCCACCATTTTGTAGCATGTCTCCAATCCTTTGAGCATTTACAGCCGTTATGCTATCGGAGTCATCCCAGGTTTCTAAATAGTCCGATGCATTTGCAAATCCCTTCCTTCTGTTTCCGATGTGCCTTTGGTCAGATTAATCACACAAATTAGTGAGTTGAGGTACTTTATTGCCTCGACATATATGTTGGAATAATTATTATGACCCTAGGTGTTTTAGGGAGTCACCTAGTAATC
>NW_021277142.1:0-1004 GCF_002162155.2 Triticum dicoccoides | reverse complement strand
AGCTACGCCACCGTTTCCCCCTCTCCTTCCCCTCGTTCCCTCACCGTAGCCACCTCCCCACCACGGCCGAACCTCCGCCGTCGCCGAGCTCGCCGTCGACGCAGCTCCGGTGACCATTTGGTCACCCCGGCGAGTCCAACAAGTTCGCAAGACCCCGTAGAGCATCCCTAGCGCCTCGCTTTGCTCGACTTCGAGCTCCAGCACCGTTCCCGTGCACGACCGAACCCCGGCGGCCGCAGCCGAGCTCGCCGCCGTCGACTCCGGCCACCCCGACCCCAACGGGCTCCGCCAAGAGCTGCGGGTTGGCCTCAGCTCCACTCCGGTGGTCTCCGCAGTCCGTTTGGTGGCCGAAATGACCAAAACCACTTCCGTCGCCGCGTCGGGCTTGCCGGCGGCTAAACGCCGGTGCAGCCGACTCGGGTTTGACCACGGGTGGGCCCTGGTTGACTCCCCTGAGTCAATGACAGGTGGGGCCCAGCCCTGTTAATTAAACAGGATTAGTTTTAATTAAGTTTTAATTAAAATAATCACCCTGACATGCGGGACCCACTGTTAGGTTTGACCTGGACCAGTTCCGTTGACCTGCTGACGTCACACTGACGTCAGGCTGACGCAGTAATTGATTTTCTGGATTTAATTTAAATCAGGAAATTCCAGAATATTATTTAAACTTCAAAAATTCATAACTTTTATCCTGTAACTCCAAATTGGACAAATTATATATGAAAAATGATCAGAAAAATCCAATCTATCCATCTGTACTATTTTCATGCATGATCAAACAAGTTAAATTGATGTTTTAAGCAGAACAAGAAAAGGCACTTTAAAAGGCCATATTTGAATTTGGAATTTGAATCTTTGATTCAAATTTGTTCAAACCCTTCTGGCTTTAGTTGCATTAGCCCAATACACTCATATTGCCATGTTTCATGCATGCATCATATTGTTGCACATTGTTTGGTGATGCTTGTGTATCGATGCCCTTTGCGACAGGTTCTGTCCCC
>NW_021277141.1:0-971 GCF_002162155.2 Triticum dicoccoides | reverse complement strand
TCTATCATAGCTTGCTGCAGACATAGCTATCTGAGCCACAGCCGAGTGCTCTGTGATTCGTGCAGGCAGGGAGGGGAAGGAGGATAAATGTTAGGGATTTGATGGAGATTTTGTGGCTCGCGTGCCAGGGAAAGTACGGAGCTATTGGGGTCCATATGCTGGTGGTCCGTCTGGCGCTAGCAGATGGCAGTGGGTCTAACCACGTCGTGGATATGTCCCTCTTACCTGCTGGAACCGATAGATAAAACGGGAACGCTAGCTTTTTGCGGGCGTGTAGGTGCTGTGAGTTACATAAAGCACGAAGCAGATGCCATATTTGACTGAATGATGTTTCCCACATGACTGCCTAAATTTCTCACTGATTAATTTGTTCCTCTACTATTTCTGTGCTGCGCGGGGTGCCCATGAGGCCACCATCTGGACGTCATTGTCAAGTAGCACCAGCCCTTTTTTCTCTCCTGGTTGGTGCGTGTCAGCGTGTGTGGATGAATGAACAAGGCAAAGCGAAATAGTAGTGAGTACAGTAGTACTAGTACAAGACTTGAGGGAAGCTCCACTAGTAGTTCAAGTCTATACAGGGACCCAAAAATAGTATGTACACATCTACACTTGAAACTCATACATCGTTAAGTTTAAACTTTAAAGGAAAAAAATAAACATTGGACCCGTCGTTCGACCTCCTCGGAACTGGAAGGACCTCCTCGTGGAAATATTGGAACCGTCTTCATGTAGGAACCGTCGTTCGACCTCCTTGGAACTAGAAGGACCTCCACGGAACCGTCAAAATTATACTTGGAACTGGAACAGAATTTGCCACCTCTGCGGAACCGTCAAAACTATACTCGGAACTGGAATAGAATTTGCAAAGGGGTGAACTCCCATCTCTGTGGAACCGTCAAAATTATACATGGAACTGGAATACAAATTGTGAATGACCGGCGTCCCACCTCCGCGGAACCATCAAAATTATA
>NW_021277140.1:0-1058 GCF_002162155.2 Triticum dicoccoides | reverse complement strand
CATAACCTCCAACATCGAAAACATCATAGAAGATGCGAGTGAACTCCGTTTTCGATGAACTCGAGCTTGTCACCAAGATGACCATAAGCTCCAAAACTCACAAAGAGAAGAACCAAACAAGAACCCATAATATAGTAAGAAGAGGCAGGGGAGGTATGCCAACAAATAGAGGAGTGAAACCTCCAACTGAGAAGAACCAGCATAACCTCCAACATCGAAAACATCATAGAAGATGCGAGTGAACTCCGTTTTCGATGAACTCTAGCTTGTCACCAAGATGACCATAAGCTCCAAAACTCACAAAGAGAAGAACCAAACAAGAACCAATGATATAGTAAGAACAGGCAAGGGAGGTATGCCAACAAATAGAGGAGTGAAACCTCCAACTAAGAAGAACCGACATAACCTCCAACATCGAAAACATCATAGAAGATGCGAGTGAACTCCGTTTTTGATGAACTCGAGCTTGTCACCAAGATGACCATAAGCTCCAAAACTCACAAAGAGAAGAACCAAACAAGAACCAATCATATAGTAAGAAGAGGCATGGGAGGTATGCCATCAAATATAGGAGTGAAACCACCAACCGAGAAGAACCGGCGTAAGCTCCAACATCGAAAATATCATAGAAGATGCGAGTGAACTCCGTTTTCGATGAACTCGAGCTTGTCACCAAGATGACCATAAGCGCCAAAACTCACAAAGAGAAGAACCAAACAAGAACCGATAATATAGTAAGAAGAGGCAGGGGAGGTATGCCAACAAATAAAGGAGTGAAACCTCCAACTGAGAAGAACCGGCATAACCTCCAACATCGAAAACATCATAGAAGATGCGAGTGAACTCCGTTTTCGATGAACTCGAGCTTGTCACCAAGATGACCATAAGCTCCAAAACTCACAAAGAGAAGAACCAAACAAGAACCAATAATATAGTAAGAAGAGGTAGGGGGGTATGCCAACAAATAGATGAGTGAAACCTCCAACTAAGAAGAACCGGCATAACCTCCAACATCGAAAACATCATAGAAGATGCGAGTGAACTCCGTTTTCGATGAA
>NW_021277139.1:0-1302 GCF_002162155.2 Triticum dicoccoides | reverse complement strand
GCGATGGGTGAGTCACGCGGTGGCTCGCCAGTCGACCACTACACAAGTTGCGGCAATCGAGCCCAACGAATCTCTCTACGGCTTGTTCGATCAGTCGACTGGCTCCGGAGAGACTGCATCCGAGTGCGGAAGCAGTGATCCAGCGGCGGAAATCTTGATGGTCGACGGGCCCCACAGCCCTCCTGGCTTCGCCCGCGGTGGTGGAGCAGGCGACGGCGGCGACCCTGCTCGAGGCTACGAAGAGTACCAGCCCGAGCCACTCGACTCTCTGCAAAGAGAAGAGCTTCGCCGCAGGAACGAGGATCCCCTGCGTATTCCCATCGCAGGAGAAACCCCCGAGGCTCGTGCCTTGGAGGAGGCGCGTCTGGCCAATTTGGCCGAGCGCACTCGACTGGAGAACCTTCAGCGAGCACTCGACGAGCGCGCGCGGCAACGAGTTCCCGACACCAGGCGACGTCAACTCTTCCCGCTGACTCAGGTATATCGAACCCCAATTCAGAATTTAGCAGCTGTGACCCGTATAGCAGAGTCCATTCAGCCTTCGCAGTCAGAGGCTGGCAGAGGTTTGCTGCAGATCAGGGATCTGCTCCGGGCAGCAGGAGATCAGAATTCAGCCGTGTCTCAGTCGCGCAACAGAATTCACAGTCGATCTGTCACTGTGAATACGGTTCAGTCGGCTCACAGCCCCAGATCGCCTCCGCGGCGCGAAGGGCGTGAGAATCGGCGAGATCAATATGGCGACAGACTCGACCGAGATGATAGGCGTCGAGTGCCCTATTCCCCTCCGAGGGGTGGGTCTTACGCTCCTCGGCAGCCAGATGATAGGCGTCGGTACAGTACAGGGCGTAGGGTTCCAGTTGACCCCAGAGAGCCAGGCTTTGACGCGCGATCCATTATCGTGCAAGGGTTGGTCGACCGGAACAGAGCCCATCGAGGCGCACTCGACAGAGATGTGCCCACGAGCAGTCGAGTTCATGTTTCTGGTCCTGAATGTTTCAGCAGAGCTATCAGAGCCGCAGTTATCCCCCCCAATTTCAGGTTGGCAACAGGAGTCAGCAAGTTCACTGGTGAGTCTAAGCCTGAAACTTGGCTTGAAGACTACCGAGTGGCAGTTCAGATCGGTGGTGGGAACGACGAGGTGGCCATGAAGCATTTGCCCCTCATGTTGGAAGGTTCTGCCAGGGCATGGTTGACTCAATTGCCTCCTAGCAGCATTTACACTTGGGAAGATCTGTCCCGAGTGTTCGTCAGAACGTTCGAAGGGACTTGCAAGCGACCAGCGGGATTGACAGAGTTGCAAGT
>NW_021277137.1:0-1002 GCF_002162155.2 Triticum dicoccoides | reverse complement strand
CCTCTTTCCCCTCCCCTAGTCCTATTAGGACTAGGAGAAGGTGGCCGGCCCCCCTCTCTCCCTTCCCTTCCGAGGAATCCTAGTTGGACTAGGATTGGGGGGAGGAATCCTACTCCCAGAGGGAGTAGGACTCTCCTGCGCCTCCCTCTTTGGCCGGCCAGCCTCCCCTCCTCTCCTCCTTTATATACGGAGGCAGGGGCACCTCTAAACAGACAAGTTGACACAAGTTGATCCACGTGATCGATTCCTTAGCCGTGTGCGGTGCCCCCTGCCACCATATTCCTCGATAATACTGTAGCTGAGATTAGGCGAAGCCCTGCTGCTGTAGTTCATCAAGATCGTCACCACGCCGTCGTGCTGACGAAACTCTTCCCCGACACTTTGCTGGATCGGAGTCCGGGGATCGTCATCGAGCTGAACGTGTGCTCGAACTCGGAGGTGCCGTAGTTTCGGTGCTTGATCGGTTGGATCGTGAAGACGTACGACTACTTCCTCTACGTCGTGTCATTGCTTCCGCATTCGGTCTGCGTTGGGTACGTAGACAACACTCTCCTCTCGTTGCTATGCATCACATGATCCTGTGTGCGCGTAGGAAATTTTTTTGAAATTACTACGAAACCCAACAGTGGCATCCGAGCCTAGGTTAATGATGTTGATGTTATATGCACGAGTAGAACACAAGTGAGTTGTGGACGATACAAGTCATACTGCCTACCAGCATGTCATATTTTGGTTCAGCGGTATTGTTGGACGAGACGACCCGGACCAACCTTACGCGTACGCTTACGCGAGACCGGTTCCCTCGACGTGCTTTGCACAGAGATGGCTTGCGGGCGACTGCCTCTCCAACTTTAGTTGAACCAAGTATGGCTACGCCCGGTCCTTGCGAAGGTTAAAACGAAGTCTATTTGACAAACTATCGTTGTGGTTTTGATGCGTAGGTGAGATTGGTTCTTACTTAAGCCCGTAGCAGCCACGTAAAACATGCAACAACAAAGTAGA
>NW_021277136.1:0-1676 GCF_002162155.2 Triticum dicoccoides | reverse complement strand
TTGTTGGAAGTAACACATTTTGATGTGTGCAGTCCAATGAGTGCTGAGGCATGCAGTGAATATCGTTATGTTCTTACTTCACAGATGATTCGAGTAGATGTTGAGTATATTTACTTGATGAATCACGAGTCTGAATTATTGAAAGGTTCAAGTAATTTCAGTGTGAAGTTGAAAGATCGTCGTGACAAGAGGATAAAAGATCTATGATATGATCATAGAGATGAATATCTGAATCACGAGTTTGGCACAGAATTAAGACATTGTGGAAGTTGTTTCACAACTGATACAGCCTGGAACACCATAGTGTGATGGTGTGTCCGAACATCATAACTGCACCCTATTGGATATGATGCATACCATGATGTCTCTTATCGAGTTACCACTATCGTTCATGGGTTAGGCATTAGAGACAACCACATTCACTTTGAATAGGGCACCACGTAATTCCGATGAGATGACACCGTATGAATTATGGTTTAGAGAAACCTAAGTTGTCGTTTCTTAAAGGTTTGGGGGTGCGACGCTTATGTGAAAAAGTTTCAGGATTAAGCTCGAACCCAAAGCGGATAAAATACATCTTCATAGGACACCCAAAACAGTTGGGTATACCTCCTAATTCAGATCCGAAAACAATATGAATTGTTTCTAGAATCGGGTCCTTTCTCGAGTAAAGGTTTCTCTCGAAAAGTTGAGTGGGAGGATGGTGGAGACTTGATGAGGTTATTGAACCGTCACTTCAACAAGTGTGTAGCAGGGCACAGGAAGTTGTTCCTGTGGCACGTACACCAACTGAAGTGGAAGCTTATGATAGTGATCATGAAACTTCGGATCGAGTCACTACCAAACCTCGTGGGATGACAAGGATGAGTACTACTTCAGAGTGGTACGTAATCCTGTCTTGGAAGTCATGTTGCTAGACAACAATGAACCTACGAGCTATGGAGAAGCGATGGTGGGCCCGGATTCCGATAAATGGCTCAAGGCCATAAAACCCGAGAGAGGATCCATGTATGAAAACAAAGTGTAGACTTTGGAAGAACTACTTGATGGTCGTAAGGCTGTTAGGTACATATGGATTTTGAAAGGAAGACAGACAATGATGGTAAGTGTCACCATTGAGAAAGCTCGACTTGTCGTTAAGATGTTTTTCGACAAGTTCAAGGAGTTGACTACGATGAGACTTTCTCACTCGTAGCGATGCTAAGAGTCTGTTGGAATTATATTATCAATTACTGCATTATTTATGAAATCTTGCAGATAGGATGTCAAAAACATTGTTTCCTCGATGATTCTTGAGGAAAGGTTGTATGTGATACAACCGGAAGGTTTTGTCTATCCTGAAATATGCTAATAAGTATGCAAAGCTCCAGCAATCCTTCTGAGGACTGGAGTGAGCATCTCGGAGTTGGAATGTATGCTTTGATGATGATCAAAGATTTTGGGTGTATACAAAGTTTATGAGAAACTTGTATTTCCAAAGAAGTGAGTGGGAGCACTATAGAATTTCTGATGAGTATATGTTGTTGACATATTAATGATCGGAAATGACGTAGAATTTCTGGAAAGCATAAAGGGTTATTTGGAAAGTATTTTTCAATGGAAAAGCCTGGATTAAGCTGCTTGAGCATTGAGCATCAAGATCTATAAGGATAGATTAAAACGCTTAATGGTACTTT
>NW_021277135.1:0-1529 GCF_002162155.2 Triticum dicoccoides | reverse complement strand
CTGATGGAGCTCCTCCAGAGTATATTGGTTGATGGAGAAAAAACTGATTTGGATGAAGGCCATAAATCGTTTGTTCCTTTGTCGGCATGCTTCTCTGCTGCTCGCGAATGTTGCACTGATGACATGGAAAATACAATCAAAATAATTCAAAAGGGAGACCAACTACCGAATAATTGAACAAGAGGATTAAATCCAGGGGCAAGCGGATGAGAGAGAAAAAAAGCAACGATCTTAGTGCACATGTTTATCTCATTGTTCATTTCCATACATGCTTACAATGTTAATATGTTCTCTCTTTTTCTTCAATTTACTCAGGAGCAAATCGAGGAAATCAAAGGTCACAAGGAGGAAGAAGCGAAAAGAGAAAGACTCAGAGACAGAAGAAGACACAGATTCAGATAGAGAAGAAGAGGAAGATTCAAAAAAAGCTACGAAGTTAGTGCACATGTTAATATCATTGTTCATTTCCATACATGCTTACAGTGTTAATATGTTCTCCCGGAGAGTGTTCACATGTTTTTCTTCAATTTACACAGGAAAAAAATCAGGGAAATCAAATAGCACAAGGAGGAAGAAGCAAAAAGAAGAGACAGGGTCAGATACAGAAGAAGAGACAGAGGCAGGTACAGAAGAAGAGACAGAGGCCGATACAGAAGAAGAGGAAGATTCAGGTACAGAAGAAGAGGAATATTCAGATGCAGAAGAAGAGGGAGATTCAGATGCAGAAGAAGAGGGAGATTCAGATGCGAAAGAAGAGGAAGATTCAGATGCAGAAGATGGTGGGCTGAGGAGGGCTAGGAAGAGACCATTGGAGGTTGCAGAAGAGGATTATGCAAAACCAAACAAGTGGGCATTAGCACAATTGTTCATACTTAAACATGTTTTCAAATGCTGGCTGCAGATTCATCTATTTCATTTTTTGCAGGATACACAAGGGCGCTCCAAATGTCAATGCTGGGAGGAAGAAAAAGAACGATGACAAGGGTGCGCGAGGAAAACCAGTGAAGTTAGTGTCTGTACTTACATGTTCACTCTAGAAGTCGGGTATTCGCTAGTACTGTGTTGACGTTTGTTAACTTTTCCAGGAAAGACTCTAGGAAGGGCGGTAAAGAACAGACCAAAGGGGTGATGAAGACAAAAAGGCCTGCTAAGAATGTACCACAGGCTGAGCGAATAAGAGCTGTCAAGTTAGCTTCTGTAGCTATGACGAGAAAATTAGTGAATTCCTCATTTCCTTGGTACACCCTCATTTTATTATGGACGGGTCGACATGGTAGGCTAGTTATGATTTATCAACATCGATGAAACAATGCATTTTTAGTGAAGTTGGTTTTCTGTATTTTTTTCATTTTTTTACATAATATATTGCTGAAATTTGTTCAAAGTGTAGTCAAATTTCATACTTGAAATATAAGATAGAAACCAAAAATTTATATATATAAGAAAATAGAACGTTAATAGAAACCTCGTTTTCAAATAACCATGAAAATCATTTATTTTCAAATAGAAAATAAGCATACTGATATTTT
>NW_021277134.1:0-1143 GCF_002162155.2 Triticum dicoccoides | reverse complement strand
CGGGAAATGTCTCCTAGTGTTTCCACTGAGCCATGGTAGCTTGCTACTGCTCCGGGACACTTAGGCTGGCCGGCATGTGTCCTTCTTCGTTCCTGTGTCTGTCCCTTCGGGGAAATGTCACGCGATGAATACCGGAGTCCTGTTAGCCCGCTACAGCCCGGTTCACCGGAGTCCTGCTAGCCCAGTGCTACAGCCTGGATTCACTCGCTGATGACCGACACGTTCGATGCTGGGTCATGGATGCCTGTCCCTGTAAGTGTGTGCCACTTTGGGTTTACGACTAGCCATGTCAGCCCGGGCTCCTTACCATATGGATGCTAGCGACACTATCATATACGTGTGCCAAAAGACGCAAACGGTCCCGGGCAAAGGTAAGACGACACCCGTGGGAATACCGTGCGTGAGGCCGCAAAGTGATATGGGGTGTTACATGCTAGATCGATGTGGCATTGAGTTGGGGTCCTGACAGCGCTGGTATCAGAGCTTGACTGCCTGTAGGATTACCAAGCCATACTGGTCGAAGTTGAGTCTAGAAATTCTTTAGTTATATAAGGGAATTGATTGTGGGATGGAACGTAAGGCTCTTTTTACTCCTTATACCTTATGCCTTCTGATCTGAGTCATCTTATCTTTCCTACGGGGATTAAGAACTAGGCTATCTCTTGTTTCTATCAGGATCACGTGTTACTAATCCGTAGACTTATAAGATTGTTGGATTTAAGCTTGAGTTCAGTTTCTACTATCTTCTGTATGTTAACTGTTGATCTCGAAACCTTGATATTGTGTTTCTGAGTGGTTATGCCACCATTTTTGTGAATGTCTCAAATCTTTTCTGAGCATTTACAGCCGTTATGCTGTCCGAGTCATCCCAGGTTTCTAAATAGTCGGATGCATTTGCAAATCCCTTCCTCCTGTTTCCGATGTGCCTTTGGTCAGATTAATCACACAAATCAGTGAGTTGAGGTACTTTATTGCCTTGACATATATGTTGGAGCTAGTATTATGACCCTAGGTGTCTTAGGGGATCATCTAGTAATTTAGCCATGATTTGTGCTCCCAGTGTGATGATTCTGGCCATCATTCTCGAAAGCATTCCGTGATGCTACTTAGTAGTAGGTATTCTATTCCTGGGTTCTTGAACCC
>NW_021277133.1:0-1211 GCF_002162155.2 Triticum dicoccoides | reverse complement strand
GGCGGTAAGTGGTGAGAGCGTGTGTGAAGAAGTACACCCCTGCAGGGTTAATATGATCTATTCGAATAGCCGTGTCCGCGGAAAAGGACTTCTGGGTTGCTTATATCAGTTCATAGACAAGTGAAAGTGGATACTCTAAAATACGCAAGATAAGTGTGAGTGCTATGGATGGCGTTCTCGTAGGGAGACGGGAGCGGATCCATAGTGGTGTATTGATATGGTGAATATGTGGACTCGTGTGCGCCACCTCAAAAGAGTCGCTTGCAGTCGTAGTTTAGGATAGCCACCGAGTCAAAGCTGGCTTGCTGCAGTCAAACTCCACCATCCCCTTGTTGATAATGATGCATATGTAGTTAGTTCTGATGTAAGTCTTGCTGGGTACATTTGTACTCACGTTTGCCTATTTTATGTTTTTGCAGAGAGACTTCGGTCGCACTAGTAGTCCGCGTGGACTTCGACGTTTAGCTTGTTACCTCAGCTACGATCTTGTGCCCTCGGCAGGATCTGGTAGATAGTCAGGCTTCTCAGCCTTTTTCATTTATAGATGTCTGTACCCAGACATGATAGCTTCCGCTTGTGCTTTGACTTGTATGCTCTGAGTGTTGGGTCATGAGACCCCTGTTTGTAATATCTCGCTCCTCGGAGCCTATTGAATAGACTACCTGAGTCATAGAGTCATGTTGTGATGCCATGTTGTATTTGCACATATCGAGCATATTGTGTATATGTTATTGAAATGCTTGGTATGTGTGGGATCTGACCATCTAGTTGTTTATCTTTAGTAGCCTCTCTTACCGGGAAATGTCTCCTAGTGTTTCCACCGAGCCATGGTAGCTCGCTACTGCTCTGGAACACTTAGGCTGGCCGGCATGTGTCCTTCTTCGTTCCTGTGTCTGTCCCTTCGGGGAAATGTCACGCTTTGAGTACCGAAGTCCTGTTAGCCCGCTACAGCCCGGTTTACCGGAGTCCTGCTAGCCCAGTGCTACAGCCCGGACCCACTTGCTGATGACCGACACGTTCGAAGCTGGGTCATGGATGCCTGTCCCTGTAAGTCTGTGCCACTTTGGGTTTACGACTAGCCATGTCAGCCCGGGCTCCTTATCATATGGATGCTAGCGACACTGTCATATACGTGTGCCAAAAGGCGCAAACGGTCCCGGGCAAAGGTAAGGCGACACCCGTGGGAATACCGTGCGTGAGGCCGCAAAGTG
>NW_021277132.1:0-1566 GCF_002162155.2 Triticum dicoccoides | reverse complement strand
TGTGACGCCCCCGATTTAATCGTACACTAATCATGCACGCAAATGTGTACGATCAAGATCAGGGACTCACGGGAAGATATCACAACACAACTCTACAAATAAAATAAGTCATACAAGCATCATAATACAAGCCAGGGGCCTCGAGGGCTCGAATACAAGTGCTCGATCATAGACGAGTCAGCGGAAGCATCAATATCTGAGTACAGACATAAGTTAAACAAGTTTGCCTTAAGAAGGCTAGCACAAACTGGGATACAGATCGAAAGAGGCGCAGGCCTCCTGCCTGGGATCCTCCTAAACTACTCCTGGTCGTCGTCGTCAGCCTGCACGTAGTAGTAGGCACCTCCAATGTAGTAGTCGTCGTCGACGCTGGCTCCTGGCTCCTGGACTCCAGCATCTGGTTGCGACAACCAGAAAGAAAGGAAAGGGGAAAAAAGGGGGGAGAAAGCAACCGTGAGTACTCATCCAAAGTACTCGCAAGCAAGGAACTACACTACATATGCATGGGTATATGTGTAAGGAGGCCATATCAGTGGACTAAACTGCAGAATGCCAGAATAAGAGGGGGATAGCTAATCCTGTCGAAGACTACGCTTCTGGCAGCCTCCGTCTTGCAGCATGTAGGAGAGAGTAGATTGAAGTCCTCCAAGTAGCATCTTCAAGTAGCATCTCCAAGTAACATCTCCAGTAGCATAATCCTACCCGGCGATCCCCTCCTCGTATCCCTGAGAGAGAGCGACCACCGGTTGTATCTGGCACTTGGAAGGGTGTGTTTTATTAAGTATCCGGTTCTAGTTGTCATAAGGTCAAGGTACAACTCCAAGTCGTCCTGTTACCGAAGATCACGGCTATTCGAATAGATTAACTTCCCTGCAGGGGTGCACCACATTCCCCAACATGCTCGATCCCATTTGGCCGGACACACTTTCCTGGGTCATGCCCGGCCGCGGAAGATCAACACGTCGCAGCCCCACCTAGGCAAAACAGAGAGGCCAGCACGCCGGTCTAAACCTAAGCGCACAGGGGTCTGGGCCCATCGCCCATAGCACACCTGCACGTTGCGTACGCGGACGAAAGCGGAACTAGCCCCCTTAATACAAGAGCAGGCTTACGTTCCAATCCGGCGCGCGCCGCTCCATCGCTGACGTCTGGAGTGCTTCGGCTGATACCACGACGTCGGGATACCCATAACTACTCCCACGTAGATGGTTAGTGCGTATAGGCTCGTAGCCGACTCAGATCAAATACCAAGATCTCGTTAAGCGTGTTAAGTATCCGCGAACGCCGAACAGGGCCAGGCCCACCTGTCTCCTAGGTGGTCTCAACCTGCCCTGTCGCTCCGCCACAAAGTAACAGTCGAGGGCCGTCGGGAACCCAGGCCCACCTCTACCGGGATGGAGCCACCTGTCCTTTCAGCCCCCTCGTCAGAATCACTTGCGGGTACTCAATGAGCTGACCCGACTTTAGTCACCATCTGTATAGTATGTATATATGTATAGTATATACCCGTGATCACCTCCCAAGTGATCACGGCCCGATAGTATAGCAAGGCAGACTGACAAGAAT
>NW_021277131.1:0-1615 GCF_002162155.2 Triticum dicoccoides | reverse complement strand
AAGAGTATGACTCGTGAAAACTTTCGGGTTCACACGGTTTAGAGAAGGCATATGTTCAATCCATAGGGGCTTCTTAGAAACATATACCAAAATCTTTAGAAGTAATTAACTCAAGCTCGAAGGCAGAGCATGGTTGAGAAAGCAGACGATACAATTTACCAAAAGCATTATGTATCCGAGAAAAGGCTCACAAGTTTATTGAATATGAAGGGCGTTGTCAGATAAAATCCAACAAAGGATCTGGTGGTCCACAAGGGATCTGACGTGAGCATCGGTACTCAACTAGAGGAAGCAAATTATAGAAACAACTGACTAACTCAATTGTCAAATGCAAAGGAATTATGATTTCCAAATCAAGGGATCAGAAGCAATGCTCTGATTAGGGGTGGATAAGTTGGATAGACTAGAGGCACAATTGACGACAAATAGTTTGGTCCAGAACCAGCTCATGTTCAGAATGACGTCTGAGCCGGAAAGATAATTTAGAAGGGTCGATTGATGATTGTGTGCATTCGCACACATGTTGAATCAATAGGATTAAAATGACGGTGTCTAAGGATACTAACGAATATTGCCAGACATATGGAAAGCATCCATAATGCAAGCAGACAAGTATTGCAGAGCAATAAGCTACTGAGGAATTTTGGAGGATCGAATAGTATTTCAAAGACCATTGTGAAACACATGAACAACTGGGGATGAGTGGATAGTCGATAAGGGCGAGAAATTATCCGTAGGGGTATTCAGGTGGAAAGGAACTGCAAGGCAGTAGGCACAAAGTATTCTCGGATCAATAGAGAGAATTTCAGGGTATCTTCCAATGACAAGATCAACTGGGAACAAAAGTAAGAACGACAGATGTATGTATTTATCCATAGGGATATTTTGGTGGTAGGGAATTGCAAAAGCAACGGACACAAATTCTCGGGTTACAGCGGAAAGTATCTTCAGGGTCTTCACGTGCAGCAGACGATCATCAGTAATAAGGGGCTCTCCGGGTGAAAGTGATAACGAGATCCTAATGTTAGATTTAGCAAAATTCATTTAACCCGAATAGAAGAGAGATCAGAGTCCCAGAGTAAAGGTCGAGGAGTAAAAGATCCTAGTACCACCCAATGGCGACGTGTGCCCGTAAGACACACAGCCATGTTAGTAATAGTTTTGCAATGTCTAGACTCAACTTCGGCCAAGGAGTTGGGAAGGGGGATTCGTACAGGCAGTCGGCTCTGATACCAACTTGTGACGCCCCCGATTCAATCGTACACTAATCATGCACGCAAATGTGTACGATCAAGATCAGGGACTCACGGGAAGATATCACAACACAACTCTACAAATAAAATAAGTCATACAAGCATCATAATACAAGCCAGGGGCCTCGAGGGCTCGAATACAAGTGCTCGATCATAGACGAGTCAGCGGAAGCAACAATATCTGAGTACAGACATAAGTTAAACAAGTTTGCCTTAAGAAGGCTAGCACAAACTGGGATACAGATCGAAAGAGGCGCAGGCCTCCTGCCTGGGATCCTCCTAAACTACTCCCGGTCGTCATCAGCGGGCAGCACGTAGTAGTAGGCACCTCCAGTGTAGTAGGGGTCGTCGTCGATGGTGGC
>NW_021277130.1:0-1244 GCF_002162155.2 Triticum dicoccoides | reverse complement strand
GCTGCTAACTCCAAATCATGCGTGGCATAATTTAACTCATGAGGTCAAAGCTGACGTGAGGCATATGAAACAACTCTTCCTTCCTGCATAAGAACACCTCCATGTCCCTGACGAGAAGCGTCGCAATATACTTGGAAATCCTTACATATATTTGGGATAATCAACACTGGGGCTGTAACCAAACGTTTCTTCACCTCCTAAAAACTGGCCTCACAATCCTCGGTCCATTTAAACTTGGTGTCTTTGTGTAATAACTCCATCATGGGCTTCGCGATCTTGGAAAAAATCTCAATAAATCTCTGATAATATCCTGCTAGTCCAAGGAAACTCCAGATCTCTTCAACTAAGGTGGTTGCCAACCACTCAGTGATGGATGCAACCTTGGTAGGGTCTGCTGCTATTCCTTCTCCTGATATAACATGTCCGAGAAATCCAACTTCCTTCAACCAAAACTCACATTTGCTGAACTTGGCATACAACTGATGTTCCCTGAGCTTCTCGAGAACCAAGCGCAAATGTTCCTTGTGCTCTTCTTCATTCTTCAAGTAGACCAATATATCATCAATGAACACCACGACAAACTTATCCAAGAACTCCATGAACACCTTGTTGATCATACTCATAAAATAGGCAGGGGCATTAGTCAAACCAAATGACATAACTGTATACTCATATAGCCCATAACTTGTGGTAAATGTTGTCTTAGGTATATCCTGCTCTCGGATTTTCAGCTGGTGATAACCTGACCGAAGATCAATCTTGGAGAAAACTTGATATAGGCGAAGGTGTCCCGTCTTTCGATGAGATGGTGGATTTCGCTTTGGTGGAAGTCGACTTTGACGATCCGACTACGAACGTGCGAGGACGTCGCGCCTTAGCAATTGCTAAACCAACTCCGAGAGGTTATTGACCACGCCGGAGCACGATCAACCTGACCACGAGGGTCTGTTTCCTGCGAGCAAACGAAGAACAAGCAAGAAACTAAGATTGCAATCTGGATATTGCGAATATAAGATGAAAGCTTTATTGATCAAGGTGGGGTTCTGTGACGCCTTTGTCTGGTCGTTGAACACAAACGAAGTACGCGAAGTTGCAGCTATGGCGAACTTTTAATCTAAACAAAACCCAAAGTCTAAACGATGCCCTAAGGGCTGTATATATGGAGGAAGAGGGGGGAATTTCGTGGCCCTTGGTGGAGGGGTCCGAAATCAACCCTATCTCTTGTTTCCCCACACATACGGACT
>NW_021277129.1:0-1206 GCF_002162155.2 Triticum dicoccoides | reverse complement strand
CAGGAACGAGGATCCCCTGCGTATTCCCATCGCAGGAGAAACCCCCGAGGCTCGTGCCTTGGAGGAGGCGCGTCTGGCCAATTTGGCCGAGCGCACTCGACTGGAGAACCTTCAGCGAGCACTCGACGAGCGCGCGCGGCAACGAGTTCCCGACACCAGTCGACGTCAATTCTTCCCGCCGACTCAGGTATATCGAACCCCAATTCAGAATTTAGCAGCTGCGACCCGTATAGCAGAGTCCATTCAGCCTTCGCAGTCGGAAGCTGGCAGAGGTTTGCTGCAAATCAGGGATCTGCTCCGGGCAGCAGGAGATCAGAATTCAGCCGTGTCTCAGTCGCGCAACAGAATTCACAGTCGATCTGTCACTGTGAATACGGTTCAGTCGGCTCACAGCCCCAAATCGCCTCCGCGGCGCGAAGGGCGTGAGAATCGGCGAGATCAATATGGCGACAGACTCGACCGAGATGATAGGCGTCGAGTGCCCTATTCCCCGCCGAGGGGTGGGTCTTACACTCCTCGGCAGCCAGATGATAGGCGTCAGTACAGTACAGGGCGTAGGCTTCCAGTTGACCCCAGAGAGCCAGGCTTCGACGCGCGATCCATTATCGTGCAAGGGTTGGTCGACCGGAACAGAGCCCATCGAGGCGCACTCGACAGAGGTGTACCCACGAGCAGTCGAGTACATGTTTCTGGTCCTGAATGTTTCGGCAGAGCTATCAGAGCCGCAGTTATCCCCCCCAATTTCAGGTTGGCAACAAGAGTCAGCAAGTTCACTGGTGAGTCTAAGCCTGAAACTTGGCTTGAAGACTACCGAGTGGCAGTTCAGATCGGTGGTGGGAACGACGAGGTGGCCATGAAGCATTTGCCCCTCATGTTGGAAGGTTCTGCCAGGGCATGGTTGACTCAATTACCTCCTAGCAGCATTTACACTTGGGAAGATCTGTCCCGAGTGTTCGTCAGAACGTTTGAAGGGACTTGCAAGCGACCAGCGGGATTGACAGAGTTGCAAGTCTGCGTGCAGAAAACTAATGAGACTCTCAGAGAGTATATTCAGAGGTGGATCACTTTGCACCACACTGTGGAAAATGTCTCTGATCATCAGGCAGTATGCGCCTTCAAAGACGGCGTCAAGAACAGAGAACTGAGTTTGAAATTTGGTCGAACCGGTGACATGACCTTGAGTCGGATGATGGAGATTGCTACCAA
>NW_021277128.1:0-1318 GCF_002162155.2 Triticum dicoccoides | reverse complement strand
GAGATACTGCGAAGCCAGTCATCAGCGTCGAGAGGCTCGACGGAGTGGTGGAACGTGGGTGGATGCAATTTGATAAAATCACTGAGTGACACCACGTTAGCCCTCTGATGGTGTGCTGTATTCTGTTCAATACGCTCCAACAAACGGTTTGTCTCCCGCTTGTTTCTCTCAGCTTCCATCATCACCTCGGCTAGTGAAGGAGGATGAGGCAGGTTTACATCCCTGGCTTCACTGCCTTCGGCCTGCTCTTGAGAAGCAGGGTTAGCGCGCGTGTTGACCATCCTAGGTAAACAAGACAATGATTTAGTCAGGATGGTAAAATTCCGACATAGGATTCATAATGTAAGAAATAACTCGGAATGCAAGATGATCATCCGTATGACATGGTAGATACAGAAACTGCTTCTTTTATTCCATCGTCATACACACCATACAGGGTTTAGTACAAGACCAAACAAAGTACTATTACGGTGAAAAGAGGATTACACCTCATCGGAGGCATTCCAAGCTCCTATACATTATTTTTCTACACCTCCGGAAGGAGTACAAACTAGGTCATATCCCACGAGTCACGCGGGACGATAGACGACACAGCTAGTGCGAACTAGTGATACTACCACTAACTCAGACCGATCCGTAGTAGTCCTCGTAGAAGTCACCTCCATAGCCTGGGAGCTCAACATGATCATCTGGAAACAGACGGTCTTGCGGAGCTTGTGGACCATAGGGGCTAGGATGAGGCCTTGGACCAACAAACGGTGGCCTGCGGGGACCGCGAGGTGGGGTGATGCCTCCTACATCACGCCAAACCATCACGTCTGGCAGAGCAGATCTCACAGGATAGAGATCGCGCATATCTGAGAATCCAGCTTGCACCGCCGGTGCGAACCGAGTCAAAGTGGCCCAGTGGTCAGCACGGGTGTTGAAGAGCTCTAGCCTTAAGGCCCGATTTTCACGGTCCTTATCCTCGAGCATCTCAGCAGTGGTGCGAGTCCGTGAATCCTCCTGAGTGGGGTCAGCATAGATAGCCTGGAGATACCCTTGTGCTCCCGTAAGTGATCCTGGCATATACCGGAAATCAGAGTCCCGAAATATACCAGATCTGACTCGCATAATGGTCATCATAGAGTAGGCGGCGTCCTGCACAGCCATCTCAATAGTAACCCCGAGTCCATAAGAGCAGTGAAGAGGCTCGGTGGATCCAGGATAAGATGGAAATATCCTGACAGTGCAGAGATACTGGCTTTGATTAAAGTCTCGGAATTGCTCTTCGACCGTGTACTCAGGATACCAGCGGTATCCAGCCTCAGTCATTACC
>NW_021277127.1:0-813 GCF_002162155.2 Triticum dicoccoides | reverse complement strand
GGAGTGATTTCCACGATTAATGAACACTAGGGTGCGTTTATGTGTCGGTCATCAACACTCGCAGTTTTGGCGAATTCTGGCCCATTTCTTGGATTATTACTCACCATTTTGGGGTCCCGAAGCGATTTCCATAGTTATTGAACCCGAAGGTGCACTTATGTGTCGGTCATCAACACTGGCAGTTTTGGCTGATTCTGGCCCGTTTCATGTACTATTACTCACTGTTTTGGGGTGCCAGAGTGATTTCCACGATTAATGAACCCTGGGGTGCGTTTACGTGTCGGTCATCAACACTGGCAATTTTGGCCGATTCTTGCCCATTTCATGGACTATTACTCGCTGTTTTGGGGTCCCGGAGTGATTTCCATGATTAATGAACACTGGGGTTCGTTTATGTGTCGGTCGTCAACACTCGCATTTTGGCGAATTCTGGCCCATTTCATGGATTATTACTCACCATTTGGGGGTCCCGAAGCGATTTCCATAGTTATTGAACCCGAAGGTGCACTTATGTGTCGGTCATCAACACTGGCAGTTTTGGCCGATTCTGGCCCGTTTCATGTACTATTACTCACTGTTTTGGGGTTCCGGAGTGATTTCCACGATTAATGAACCCTGGGGTGCGTTTACGTGTCGGTCATCAACCCTCGCAGTTTTGGCCGATTCTGGCCCGTTTGATGGACTATTACTCACCGTTTTGGGGTCCCGAAGCAATTTCCACAGTTATTGAACCCCAAGGTGCACTTACATGTCGGTCATCAACACTGGCAATTTTGGCCGATTCTGGCCCGTTTCATGGACTATTACTCACTG
>NW_021277126.1:0-3128 GCF_002162155.2 Triticum dicoccoides | reverse complement strand
AGCAAAAGATTGTCCATACATACAATCTAATCACATAAGGAACACAAGAGAAGGGCAAATATGATATACAAGCTAAGAAGGAGCAAATGTCCTAATTGTTGTTTTCAAGTGAGCCACAGCCTGCGGAGTGAACTCTTCATCGGAATTTATTTCCATTGATAGGATTTTGGAAGAAATGACAGAAGATGAAAAATCTGAAAGCGATTTTTGTGAAAATAGTCCCATCGTAGTGACAATAGAACTAATAGATCTCTGGTAAGTGCAAGCTTCTAAGATGAGGACGTTGCAATTTCCATATTTATTTGTGGTACTTATCCTTTTATATCATCTGTGGACAAGCGGTCGATCTATCAAATTCTAAATTTATGGATTCTTCAACAAAAGAAGTAAAACTATTTGTAAGGTATTGAAAATAGAAATTCTAAATTGAGATCGTATATATGGTACCCCGCCCATGGGTGAAAAAACTGAAAATGGCAGCCCTACAATTTTTATACCTATCTGGAAGATGGGGCAACACCATCCAGGTGCTTCCATTGCTCATGCCGTATGGAGTGCGCACAAACACTCCATGCACCAGCCCATAGCTATAGGTAGACCCACACAAGTTGACCATATAAAGCGACTGGACTCTCTTATCTTGTGTTGACATTTCTTCTAGCTTTATATTTTTATGATCGGTCTCTGCTCATTTCCAAATTCACAAGTGTATTATTTTCTAATCTGGGATAAAACAGGCTGGATGCCTCAGACCTAAGGGGTCTGTTGGCATGTCTTGATAGTATGTATGTCATGTATACCGATATCGTATTCCATCAGTTCAATTTGTTTGTTGTTGTTTTTTTAGAAGGCATCAATACAAAGTTTGTGTGCTTCACAGTTTTTCATCACTTCCCAACAACATTTGTGTTGAAGGTGCTGAGAGCTTAACTCGAGTTGATCGTTGTCTATCATCGGGAGATGGAAAATGATTACCCAGACAATGGACCCGACTCCCGCACGGGAACAACCTGAAGAAAAAGTTCAGCTTTATTTTGGTTAAAATGTATCATCCACTTTTCTAAAAATGAAATCGTGCTTTTCGAAATGTGTAAATTCCATGTACGTCTTTGAATTTTTGGTTTTGGGATGTTGTCTTGAAGAAGAGGTGGCACGGACAGCTAATGAGTTGAAGCAGGTCGGCGTGTTGTATGTTGGCATCAAGAAGTGGAGGCACGGTCAACTGACGAGCCGAAGCCCCCGGTCCAGGAAAGGTGTCAAAGCCTCCATGTCAGCTGACGAGTCGGAGCAGGTCGGCGTGTTGGATATTGGCTTGAAGAAGAGGCGGCATGGTGATGCGGACGCAGGTCAAAATTTGTGACGCGGTCGATCCCAGGTTGATGAAGTAACTGTGCGGCGATCATAGTGTGGACGCCTCGTGTAATTCATGGGCGACGATATTGTTGATGATTTAGCCTTCGCCATGCCGAACTCTTGGTCGTCTCACCAAGGTGATGATCCAGAGGTTGACCTCGGCTTGACGAAGCGATGATCTATCTAGTGCAAGTCGGCAGCCCGGGAGCAACATTGTCGGGCTGGTTTGACACCAACGTGACAGTGAAGATTACCTCGAAAAGGCTTTAATATTTATGGGCACATGTTTCAGAACAGCACACAATACTCTAAGAAAAAAATCCTCAAGAAAGTATGTCCAATATCGCGTTCATGCAGAAATATCCAAAAAATGATGCACTCCTCGGACTCAATCCGGAGTTTTAATTTCTGCCGAGTACTTCTTTGGTAGGAACTCAGCAAATATACTATTTCTGACTTCCTAACAAATTGCACTCGGCAAAGAGGAAAATTCCAGTGGAGAAGCTTTAAAAGAGTGAGTGCGTATGTTTAGCCAGTTTCTTGAACCACTGGACTTGGCCATGGAACAGCCGAGCAAACAGTTCAACTGGACTAAACACAACGAGCTCCTGTATATGAGTGGAAATGTCTTCGTAAAAACTCGCAAGGCCTTGATGGTGGACTTCAATGATATGGAGAGCGAGGTCAAGGTGATGCTTGCATCGACCAAGATGTGTGGAGAAGGTATCACCCTCTATGGAGTGTCACGTGTGGTGCCCCTCGATCGATGTTGTGTGGAACCCTTCTATCAAAAGGCATGCGATTGGACGTCCATATCGAATTGGCCAGCAAAAGATTGTCCATACGTACAATCTTATCACTTAAGGAACACAAGAGAAGGGCAAATATGATATACAAGCTAAGAAGGAGCAAATGTCCAAATTGTTGTTTTCAAGTGAGCCACAGCCTGCGGAGTGAACTCTTCATCAGAATTTATTTCCATTGACAGGCTTTTGGAAGAAATGACAGAAGATGAAAAATCTGAAAGAGATTTTTGTGAAAATAGTCCCATCGTAGCGACAATAGAACTAATAGATCTCTTGTAAGTGCAAGACTCTAAGATGAGGATGTTGCAATTTTCATATTTGTTTGTGGTACTTATCCTTTTATATCATTTGTGGACAAGCACTCGATCTATCAAATTGTAAATTTATCGATTCTTCAACAAAAAAAGTAAAACTACTTGTAAGGTACTGAAAATAGAAATTCTAAATTGAGATCGTATATGTGGTACCCCTCCTTTGGGTGAAATAACTGAAAAAATGGCATCCCTACAATTTTTATATCTATCTGGAAGATGGGGCAACACCATTCAGGTGCTTCCATTGCTCATGCCGTATGGAGTGCACACACACACTCCAAGCACCAGCCCATAGCTATAGCTAGGCTCTCACAAGTCTTACCATATAAATGATAGGACTCTCTTATCTTGTGTTGACATTTCTAATGTTATAACTTTAGATTTGTATGGTCGGTCTCTGTTGATGTCCAAATTCACAAGTGTATTATTTTTCAATCTGGGATAGAACAGGATGGATGCCTCAGACCTAAGGGGTCTGTTGGAATGTCTTGATAGTATGTATGTCATGTATACCGATATCATATTCCATCAGTCGAATTTGTTTGTTCTTGTTTTTTAGAAGGCATCTATACAACATTTGATGTATGTCATGTGTGCTTCACACTTTTTCATCACTTCCCAACAACATTTGCGTAGAAGGTGCTGAAATCCTGAC
>NW_021277125.1:0-1496 GCF_002162155.2 Triticum dicoccoides | reverse complement strand
AAAAAAAGGCTTTTCCAGAATTTCGTACATGGGCCGGGCGTTGTGGCCCAGCGAAGCCAGCCCACTTATTTTTCTGCCCACGCTGCTGCGAAAATTCTATTTTTCCGCACAGAGCAACAAATAGTCAGAGCTTCGCATAGGACAACCAATAATGGGCTGGCCCATTTTTCTTTGTTTTTGTGTTATACTTCTATTTTGATTCTCCTTCCCCTATCTCTTTTTTCACTTTCAACTTTATTTCTTTATAAATTTATTTCATAAATTCAAAATTCTCAAAAATGTTCGGAATTTCATAAAAAATTAAATTCTAGAAAATGTTCAGAATTCCAAAATTTTGTTGCTATTTTGAATAATATTCGAAATTTTAATTTTTTCCCATTTTCAAAAACTTTTATTTTTTAAAAATTTTTATTGAGATTTCTAAAAAGAAATGGAAATTTATAAAATTCTCAAATTAAAAAAATATTCTTGTTTTAGTGAAATATTCACAATTGAAAACAAGGTTAAAAGATACACATTTTCGAAAAAGGTTATAATTTTTCAACACATGTTCCTATTCTAAAAAAATGTTCATAAATTCAAATAATGTTCATGTTTTTACAAAAAAATTTGGTGTTTTCATAAAAATGTTTGTGAACTTTAAAAGATGTTCCCGTTTTAAATTTAGTTCTCGTTTTTCTGAAAGTTTATAGAATTTTCAAAAAACTGTTCAGGATATAAAAATGGTTCATGTTTACTACAATATTCAAAAACTTTATACCTTAAATTCTCCTCGATTGAAAGGAAAAGTAGATTGAATAATTCGTGGGCCTTCTTTGGTATACGATGACGTAACAAAACTCTTAAATACCCTCGACCAATGAATTGAAAAATAGCAGATTGATTACTTCACACCCGGCAAAACCGAGAAGCTAAATGTTCCTTTCCACGTACGCACATGGTTTTGCTTGCATATATAATTCCCACTAACTTTAAGTGCATACTAATTTTTCTCCCGTTACAACACACGGGCATATGTGCCAGTCCATACTAATGTTAAATATGGTGATGTCTACTGTTAATTTTTCGTAAACAAATTCCCTTTTTATGAGTGTTCAAAATTATGCATGGCCAACCTCGATTTTTCTTGTTTTATAGAATACTTGTGATTTGTTTTAGTTTTTATAATTTTTAAATAACATTTTATTATGATAAAGTTTTTGAAGTGGCGTGGCACACCAACTGGGTAAACACATGAAACATGCTAAGATTAGATTGATAGAAAGCTGGAAAGAGCTGATTTCATAATTCACTACGCCATATCTAGTTTTGATGGATCCCAAATTGTCTCCACATAAGCTTCAGGCTCGTAGGTAACCACCGGTGAGTGGACACAAATGGGTGTCGTGCTCCTTAATGTGAATGTAACCAAAACTAGAAAAGGCTGACGGGCCTAACCTGGCCCGTACTTGTCGCCGCCACACCTCCGCAACACCGATACATCGATACCCGTCATG
>NW_021277124.1:0-2845 GCF_002162155.2 Triticum dicoccoides | reverse complement strand
CCCTATTAAAGACCATTTCTGGCCTTAAGAAAAAGCTTTTAAATAAAATAGGAAAAATTACTTTTAAAATTATATTTTTGTGGTTTATGGGAGTCCTACATCTAATAGGATTCAAATATACCTTTTGAAATATTTTTCATACCCCAAATCAAGTACTTGTAGTGCAAACCTCAATTCAGGGGTTTTTGGAAAACTAATTTTTGAAAATACTATTTGGCCAAATTATTTTTGTAAGAAATTATTTTTATGTCCTATACACATGGCATGATCATTGGTTCAAGAGTTTGGAGCAAGGAGATGAAGTATAGGAGTTGGAGGATTTATTTTTGATTTTTAGAGCACTTGCAAACAACGAACAAAAATCCAATCAAGGCAAAGTCCAAAACACTCAAAAGTTTTTGTCAAACCACATTTTATCATGATTTATCATCTTAAGTGTTGTGCCATGAAAATCAGGGTGTGACACTCGCGCCCCTTATGGACGCTTGGGGGTGCTGACGACAAGCTCCGCCTGAATCCGGTGGCCCTGGCTGTTGATGACCTGGCCTCAGCTCTTCGCCTCTTGGTTGGAGATGACCAGGAAGGTCTGGAGGGTACCCCTGTCCCCTTGTACCTTCGCGAGGATCGGGCGCTGGTGGTGGAGGCCATGCCCACCTTTGATGGTCGCGTCCTGGTGCCACCGGAGCCACCCGCGGTCGAGGGAGAGGCGGCGCTGGTGGACGTGTCCTAGGGTGACTCCCGCAAGGGAGGGGAGAGGAAGAGGATGAGGAGCGCGATTCGGAGGAGACCCTCGAGGGGACGGGGGAGACCTCCCCTCCGCGCGTGTCTGACATCCTCTGCACCTTGCCTGACGACGACGAGGCTGATGCCACCTGGGAGGATGATGGCTCGCACGTGTTTCCGAGGAGAGACAGGTCAGCGCTGATCTCCCGAGAGGCTTCTGATGACCCACAAGTATAGGGGATCTATCGTATTCCTTTCGATAAGTAAGAGTGTCGAACCCAACGAGGAGCAGAAGGAAATGATAAGCGGTTTTCAGTAAGGTTTTCGCTGCAAGCACTCAAATAGTAGGTGATAGATAGTTTTGTGATAAGATAAATAGTAACGAGCAAAAAGTAAATAAAGTAAATAAAGTGCATCAAGGTGGCCCAATCCTTTATGTAGCAAAGGATAAACCTGGACAAATTCTAATAATGAAGAAGGAGCTCCCGAGGACACATTGGGAATTATCGTCAAGCTAGTTTTCATCATGTTCGTAAGATTCGCGTTCGGTACTTTGATAATTTGATATGTGGGTGGACCGGCACTTGGGTACTGCCCTAACATGGACAAGCATCCCACTTATGATTAACCCCTATTGCAAGCATCCGCAACTACAAAAAGGAGTATTAAGGTAAACCTAACCACAACATTAAACTTATGGGTCCATATCAACCCCTAATGAAGCAACACATAAACTAGGGTTTAAGCTTCTGTCACTCTAGCAACCCATCATCTACTTATTACTTCCCTATGCCTTCCTCTAGGCCCAAATAATGGTGAAGTGTCATGTAGTCGACGTTCACATAACACCACTAGAGGAGAGACAACATACATCTCATCAAAATATCAAACGAATACCAAATTCACATGACTACTAATAGCAAGACTTCACCCATGTCCTCAGGAACAAACGTAATTACTCACAAAGCATATTCATGTTCATAATCAGAGGGGTAATAATATGCATAAAGGATCTGAACATATGATCTTCCACCAAGTAAACCAAATAGCATCAACTACAAGGAGTAATCAACACTACTAGCAACCCACAGGTACCAATTTGTGGTTTTGATACAAGATTGGATACAAGAGATGAACTAGGGTTTTGAGAGGAGATGGCGAAGATGTTGATGGAGATTGACCCCCTCCTGATGAGAGGATCGTTGGTGATGACGTTGGTGATGATTTCCCCCTCCCGGAGGGAAGTGTCCCTGGCAGAACAGCTCCGCCAGAGCCCTAGACTGATTCCGCCAAGGTTCCGCCTCGTGGCGGCGGAGTTTCGTCCCGTAAGCTTGCCCATGATTTTTTCCAGAGGGAAAGTGATGATATAGCAGAAGATGGACGCCGGAGGCCCACCAGGGGGCCCACGAGATAGGGGGCCGCGCCCTGGGGGGGGGGGGGCGCCCCCCTGTCTCCTGGACAGGGTGTGGGCCCCCTGGCCTATTTCTTTTGCCCATAAATTCTTATTAAATCCAAAAAGTTGTTTCGTGGAGTCTCAGGTCTTTTAGAGTTGTGCAGAATAGGTTTCCAACGTTTGCTCCTTTTCCAGCCAGAATTCCAGCTGCCGGCATCCCCCCTCTTCATGGTAAACCTAGTAAAATAAGAGAGAATAGCCATAAGTATTGAGATATAATGTGTAATAACAGCCCATAATGCAATAAATATTGATATATGATGCAAAATGGACGTATCAACTCCCCCAAGCTTAGACCTCGCTTGTCCTCAAGCGGAAGCCGAAATCGAAAAATATGTCCACATGTTTAGAGATAGAGGTGTCGATAAAAATAAAATACAGACATGAGGGCATCATGATCATTCTAATAACAGCAACATATATGGATTTTGTCATATGATTTCCTATGTACAAGTAATAAGCAATTCACAATGTTAAGTATGGTTCAAAAACTTCATTGGGAACTAACAAACTATAAACTCAGTCATTGAAGCAATTGCAATTTATCGTAACATCAGAAAGAGTCAATAATAGAGCTTTTCAGCAAGCTCACATACTCAACTATCTCGTAGTGCCCTATAATTGTTAACACTCATGCAATACTTGTGGTTATATAGTTTCAGCCGGACA
>NW_021277123.1:0-1057 GCF_002162155.2 Triticum dicoccoides | reverse complement strand
AAGCCCGCTGACATGCCAGGTGTTCCCAGGGGACTGGCTGAGCATCGCCTAAGAGTCGACTCGTCTGCAAAACCAGTCAAAGAGCATCTTCGGCGGTCCGCCGTCCAGAAGAGAAAGGCCATCGGTGAAGAAGTGGCTCGACTGTTGGCGGCAGGATTTATCCGAGAGATATACCACTCCGAGTGGCTCGCTAATGTCGTCATGGTTCCTAAGAAGGACAAGTCGCTCCGAATGTGCATTGATTTCAAGCACATCAACCGGGCCTGCCCGAAAGATCACTTTCCTCTCCCTCGCATAGATCAAATTGTTGACTCGACCGCGGGATGCGAGAGGTTGTCTTTTTTAGATGCTTACTCCGGGTACCACCAGATCCGTCTGTACGGGCCCGATGAGGTAAAAACAGCTTTCATCACTCCATTCGAGTGCTTCTGCTATATCACCATGCCATTCGGCCTCAAGAATGCCGGAGCCACATTTATGCGAATGATTCAGAAGTGTCTACTCACCCAAATCAGTCGGAATGTGGAAGCTTATATGGATGATATTGTTGTCAAGTCACGAAAAGGTTCCGACCTGCTCGCTAACCTCGCCGAAACATTTGCCAACCTCAGAAGGTATGATATCAAGCTCAATCCATCAAAGTGCACATTTGGAGTTCCTGGTGGCAAGTTACTCGGTTTTCTCGTTTCCGAACGGGGAATCGACGCTAACCCAGAGAAGATTGGCACTATTCTCCGAATGAAACACCCTGTGCGAGTGCACGATGTCCAGAAGCTTACTGGATGCTTGGCCGCATTAAGTCGATTCATCTCACGACTCGGTGAAAAGGCACTGCCTCTTTACCGACTGATGAAGAAGGCTGACAAGTTCGAGTGGACTCCAGAAGCTGATGCAGCGTTTGCCGAGCTAAAAGCTCTGCTCTCCACCCAGCCGGTGCTTGCTGCTCCAATCAGCAAAGAGCCTCTGTTGCTCTACATCGCAGCCACAGGACAAGTCGTCAGTACTGTGCTAACGGTCGAGCGGGAAGAAGAAGGAAAAGCTCTCAAAGTTCAGCGCC
>NW_021277122.1:0-1440 GCF_002162155.2 Triticum dicoccoides | reverse complement strand
CCCAAACCTCGACGTATCGCCACCAAACCATGTATTTATGATTAAATAGGTCCTTATGTAACTAGAAATGATTTTTGGAAAAAATAAATAGCAAACTATGAGGCAGCTGCAGTTCAAATTTGACCCGCTTCCAGCTGAATCGGCGGAAATTTGTCTTTTTCACGAGAGGTGGATCAAAAAAATTTACACCCAACCATTTTGTCAATTGTGCATTAAATATGTCCTAGTATTTTATAAAAATGATTCGGTCCAATTTTGCAACAATTATTTGGTAGTTCCTTCACAGAAAAACCTCCTTTTGGGCACTCGAAAAATGGAAAATGGTTTTTTCGTCCAAGGAAAATGAAAACTTCCTTAGGCAACATTGTTTGCCATTCCAATATGCACCCTTGTGCACAATATGAGATCATTTGAACAAACTATGCCATGAATGTGGCCATAAGATTGATCATTTGGCTTAGAAAGCCATTGATCTCCACACGTGATAGCTCGTTTCTGAGAACACTTTTTTAAAATAATTGCCGTATTACAAGTTTGTTATTTTTCTTAGGAACTTGGCCACATATGATGACATAATGCGAAGGTTTCCCAATTTTTTGATTTTTTTTGAATATTTTATGCCCGTTTCAAAATGCGGTCAAAACGGCGGGAATGACCGTTCCTAGCTAGAGGTTGAATCTTGGAATTTTTTGGGTGTTTCTCTGATTAAATAGATACTTATGTACCTATAAATGTTTTTTGGGAAAAATGAAGAGCAAACTATAAGGCAGCTACAGTTCAAATTTAACCCGCTTCCAACTGAATCGGCGAAAATTTGTCTTTTTCACGAGAGGAGGATCAAAACTTTTTACACCCAACCATTTGGTCAATTGTGCATTAAATATGTCCTAGTATTTTAGAAAATTGATTTGGTACAATTTTGCAACAATTATTTGGTAGGTCCTTCACAAAACAACCCCCTTTTGGACACTCAAAAAATGGAAAATAGTTTTTTCGTCCAAAGAAAATGAAAACTTCCTTATGAAATATTGTTTGCCATTCCAATATGCACCCTTGTGCACAATATGAGATCATTTGAACAAACTATGCCATGAATGTGGCCATAAGATTGATCATTTGTCTTGAAAGCCATTGATCTCCACACGTGATAGCTCGTTTCTGAGAACACTTTTTTAAAATAATTGTCGTATTACAAGTTTGTTATTTTTCCTGGGAACTTGGCCACATATAATTAACAAAAGGAGAGCTCAAAAAATTGGGCAGACTTCTTTTATCCTGGTTCAATTCCTCTTTTACAACCGTCACCAAACATTTCTTTACCATGGTTACAGCATCTACAGCCGGGCATAACAGACCCAACCGGAGCTCTCAAACGGGGCTCAAATGCCCAGACTGACCGACATCCATCATATCCATCCCAAACGAAGGACTGATATGAGG
>NW_021277121.1:0-2689 GCF_002162155.2 Triticum dicoccoides | reverse complement strand
TCCCTTTATCTTTGAAGGAAGATGCATTGACATGGAACTACAAATGATTGAAATTGGAATTTCATCAGAAGTTTTATCCTATGCATCTTGTTCATCGTGATCGCAATTATATATATAATTTTTGGCCTCGCAAAGGAGAAAGCATCGCTCAAGCTTGGGGGAGGCTTAAATCAATGTTATATTCATGCCCCAATCATGAGCTCTCAAGAGAGATGATTATTCAAAATTTATATGCTCGGCTTTCTGATAACAATCGCACCATGCTCGATACTTCTTGTGCTGGTTCTTTTATGACGAAGACTATTGAATTCAAATATGATTTATTGGAAAGAATTAAGCGCAACTCTGAAGATTGGGACCTCGACGAAGGTAAGGAGTCATGTATGACACCTAAGTTTGATTGTGTTAAATCTTTTATGGATACCGATGTTTTTCGTAAATTTAGCACTAAATATGGACTTGACTCTGAGATAGTAGCTTCTTTGTGTGAATCTTTTGCTACTTATGTTGATCTCCCCAAGGAGAAATGGTTTAAATATCATCCTCCCATAGAAGTAAAAGTAGCTGCACCTATTAAAGTTGAAGAAAAGATTATCACTTATAATGATCCTATTGTTCCCACTTCTTATGTTGAGAAACCACCTTCTCCTGTTAGGATAAAGGATCATGCTAAAGCTTCAACTGTGGTTCGTAAAAGCAATATTAGAACATATACACCTCCTGAGCAAGTTAAAGTTGAACCTAATATTTCTATTGTTAAAGATCTTTTGGCTGATAATATTGATGGGCATGTTATTTATTTCTGTGATGAAACTGCTATAATTGCTAAACCTTGTGCTAAAGATAAACCTAGACCTGTGGTAGGCATGCCTGTTATTTCTGTTAAAATAGGAGATCATTATTATCATGGCTTATGTGATATGGGTGCCAGTGCTAGTGCAATACCTATTGACCTATATAGAGAAATTATGCATGATATTGCACATATTGAGTTAGAAGATATTGATGTCAAAATTAAACTTGCCAGTAGAGATACTATTTCACCAATGAGAATTGTTAGAGATGTTGAAGTCTTGTGTGGGAAAACTAAATATCCTGCTGATTTTCTTGTTCTTGGTTCCCCACAAGATAGCTTTTGTCCCATTATATTTGGTAGACCCTTCTTAAACACTGTTAATGTTAAGATAGATTGTAAAAAGGATGTTGTTACCATCGGTTTAGATGATATGTCTCATGAATTTAATTTCTCTAAATTTAGTAGACAACACCGTGAAGAAGAATTACCTAGTAAGGATGAAATTATTGGTCTTGCTTCTATTGTCGTACCTCCTAGTGATCCTTTAGAGCAATATTTATTAGACCATGAAAATGATATTTTATGAATGAAAAAGGGAAATAGATGAAGTATTCTTTAAACAGGAACCTATTCTGAAACACAATTTGCCTGTTGAAATCCTAGGGGATCCTCCTCCACCCAAGGGTGACCCCGTGTTTGAGCTTAAACCGTTGCCTGATACTCTTAAATATGTTTATCTTGATGAGAAAAAGATATATCCTGTTATTATTAGTGCTAACCTTTCAGAGCATGAGGAAGAGAGATTATTGAAAACTCTGAAGAAGCACCGTGCTGCTATTGGGTATACTCTTGATGATCTTAAGGGCATTAGTCCCACTCTATGTCAACATAAAATAAATTTGGAAGAAGATGCTAAACCAGTTCATGATCATCAACGACGGTTGAATCCTAAAATGAAAGAAGTGGTAAGAAAGGAAATACTAAAGCTCCTTGAGGCAGGTATAATCTATCCCGTTGCTCATAGTCAGTGGGTAAGTCCTGTTCATTGTGTCCCTAAGAAGGGAGGTATTACTGTCGTGCCTAATGATAAAGATGAATTGATTCCTCAAAGAATTATTACAGGTTATAGGATGGTAATTGATTTCCGCAAATTAAATATGGCCACTAAAAATGATCATTACCCCTTACCTTTTATCGATCAAATGCTAGAAAGATTATCCAAACATACACATTTTTGCTTTCTAGATGGTTATTCTGGTTTCTCTCAAATACCAGTGTCAGCCAAGGATCAATCAAAGACTACTTTTACTTGCCCTTTTGGTACTTTTTCTTATAGACGTATGCCTTTTGGTTTATGTAATGCACCTGCTACCTTTCAAAGATGCATGATGGCTATATTCTCTGACTTTTGTGAAAAGATTTGTGAGGTTTTCATGGATGATTTTTCCGTCTATGGATCTTCTTTTGATGATTGCTTGAGCAACCTTGATCGAGTTTTGCAGAGATGTGAAGAAATTAATCTTGTCTTGAATTGGGAAAAGTGCCACTTTATGGTTAATGAAGGTATTGTCTTGGGGCATAAAGTTTTTGAAAGAGGTATTGAAGTTGATAAAGCCAAGGTTGATGCTATTGAAAAGATGCCATGCCCTAAGGACATCAAGGGTATAAGAAGTTTCCTTGGTCACGCCGGATTTTACAGGAGGTTCATTAAGGACTTCTCAAAAATCTCTCGGCCTCTGACTAATTTATTACAAAAAGATATACCATTTGTCTTTGATGATGATTGTGTAGAAGCATTTGAAATACTTAAGAAAACATTGATCTCTGCACCTATTGTTCAGCCACCTGATTGGAATTTACCCTTTGAAATTATGTGTGATGCTAGTGATTATG
>NW_021277120.1:0-1926 GCF_002162155.2 Triticum dicoccoides | reverse complement strand
GGACTTCAAACAACTAACTAAACAACAGTACCAAGAATTCATTAGCAAATACGATCTCATAATACACCAGGGACATGGTACATTTTAGCAAACAACCAACAAAGCTTTTTAGGGTATACGTATACTGCAGGAAAGGAGGGGGGACAGCTGAATCGTTGGAGGAGAAAAGTAGAAATTGAACTAGCCAATTCCAAACGTGGCAGAAGCGTGGCAGTAACCTAGTAACAAAAATAGAATTTACTAGGACGAACACTTTGATTTATTTGTAGCTACTTTATCCTTGAAGAATTCAGGCTGTTTATTTTGAAAAACAAAGCTCATTTGTATACTTTGACATGACACAATTATTATTTTCTTCTTCCTCTTCTATCACGAATTCACCTACCTCCATTGTTGACATGGTTAGATTTTAGGGTGACAAGTTGACAGCTATGCCCTTCTTTCGCATTGACATGACCGTCAACTCGACAAGTGGACCTAGCTAGAATTTGCTAGTGAGATTGACAAGTTTCATTTGCCATCCGTGTTGGACACAATAAAACTTGGACAAGTGTATTGGAACTAGAATTTTATTGAAAAAATGTCACACGTCTTGTATCCTACTGCATAAAGTTTTGCATGGATATAAATAGGGAACATCGCACATTATGGGGTAACAAAGCTACAAACATTAATATATGCCTCTGTATCCGGATTGATTAATTTAAAAATATCTTATTATTTATGTAAATAGCATATGCATTATTAATCTTAGATTCTTTTTATAGGTAGGAGCATGAGTTAATTGGTGGATTTACAAATGTTAAAGGGAATTATGAAAATGCATAACATTCATTTATGCGTATAATACTTTTTCCTATTGACAAAGTGTTTTTGAATGGTTAACAATATTAATTATTTTCATCATAATGTTTGAATAAGAAATGCCTAGCCTGCTCAAGTGCATGGTTTAAGGAATAGCTAACTTAACCACAACTATTACGGCATTAACAGATACATAATCATGTGTTCCAGTTTTCTTTACGCCAACAACTGCCAATCAGCCGAACTAGTGAAGCCTCTATCTCGCCTCCGCCTACGATGTAGCGACTTTGTTGCCTGCTCCGACTCATTCCTGGCAAGTCCTCGCTGGAGACGCTCCGTCTCGGTTCGACACTCTGCGTACGGTGGAAATCGACTAATGCTGAAAAAACATTCATATGGCTCCTTATTAGCAAACACGGTACAACCAAGAGACTTTGGCCAGCTAATTAACTCTAGTTTTGATCTCTGTTCCTAGAAGCTCTAGGTGAGCACACAATGGCCGCTTCATGACAGTGAAGAACTCAACATGCAGCTGGAGATCGACGGCAAGCTCACCTTCTCCCTCCCTCCACCGGAACTCCCTCACGAGGTTGGCGGTGAAGTAGCTTAAGTGCAGCATCGCGACACCCCTGCCAGGGCATATCCTCCGACCACCACCGAAAGGCATCATTTTGATCGTGTTGTCGGTTCCTTCTGATGCACCTTTGGAGGCCAGGAACCGTTGTGGCTTGAACTCGTCAGGGTTGTCCCACGCTGTGCTGTCTCGTGCTATAGCCGCCAGTGGGAAGTACACTTTGGTGCCCACCGGAATACGCTGGCCATTGTGAACCACATGGTCCTCTTCCATCACCTGCCTGAATGCAAAAGACGTCGGCGGATGCAGCCGGAGTGTCTTCATGACCACAGCGTGTAGGTACTCCAGCTCCCCAAGAACATTCTCGCTCACTTCGTCGGCGTCTGCATTCACGACGGCATCGATCTCCCTCCGGACGGCCTCCTGTATGTCAGGGCGCTTCACTAAGTTGGCCATGATCCACTGCAGCGCTGAGGCTGTCGGTTCCAGCACCAACAAACTCGGAGCACATGCCCACGAGTTCACCGTCGGACAGCCTTCTTCGATGC
>NW_021277119.1:0-1531 GCF_002162155.2 Triticum dicoccoides | reverse complement strand
CATATTCAGCATGTATAAGTTGGTTTGTCATGCATGAAACTAGTACAGATGGAAAGATTGCATTTTTCTGATAATTTTTCATATATAAATTATTTCAATCTGAGCTACGGTTGAATTTCTATGAATTTTTGAAGTTTAAATCAATTTCTGGAATTTCCTGATTTAATTTAATTCCAGAAAATATATAATTGCGTCAGCATGACGTCATCACTACATCAGCGGGTCAACGCGGCTGTCCAGGGTCAAACCTGACGTGTGGGGTCCACACGTCAGTGACACTGGGGTTAACCCCGAGTCAAACCTGGGCTGATTAGCTTTGACTAAGCCCTGGGGCCCACTCGTCAGCGTCAGTAGGTGGGGATTAGTGCCTAATTAACGGAGCCACGTCAGCCCGCCGGAGTTCTGGCCGGCGGCGACCAATAACGCGGCGGCGACTTGCCGGACTTGCGCTACAAGCGACGTTTGGTCGCGCGAAGACCACTGGGGCGTAGCCCGTCGTCGTCCGCATCCAGGGGAGCTGGTGGGGGGCTGCGGGGGCGCCGGAGCTCACCGGAGCAAAGCTCACGGCGGCGGCCGGAGTTCGGGATAGCGCGGGCGTGGGGCTGCAGCTCGCGTTCGAGCGAACGGAGGGCACAGGCGGTAGCTACGAGGCAGCAGGAGCACATCGAGCTATCTACGCGAGGCGGAGGTGCTCGGGGGCACGGAGCTCGCCGGCCATGGCGGACGGCGGCTTCGGGCGCTCGCGGGGCAGCGGCTACAGGGCACGCGCGAGAGAGAGAGAGGTGAGGGGAAAGGAAGAGGGGCTCATGGCGGACTCGCAGAGCAGGCCGGTGTGCTCGGGGACGTCCTGCGTCCGGCGAATCGACGGCGATGGCGGCGAGGTCGATCTCCGGCGTCGGTGGTGAAGAAGACAACGGCGTCGGCAATGGAGCGCGTCCGGAGGTGCGTGGCTTGACGAGGAGGTAGAGGGGGTCGTGGCGGAGCTGGGAAGCATGTCAGGGAGGCGAGGGGAGGCCGGTGGCCATGGCAACGGCGAGCGATGGCGGCGGCTGCGCTCGGGTGCGCTCGGGGAAGAGAGAACCAGGGAGGAGGGAGAGCAAGAGGGAGGGGAAAAGGACCGGGGCGGCTGCGTGGCGACGTTCCGGACGTCCAGGCGTCGAGGGGGAGGACAGGCAGGCAGGTGCCGTGGCGGCACGACGGTGCGCACGCGCCGGCCACACGCCCCTGGCCTCCTGGCGCGAGGAGGGGGACGACTGGCGTCGGCCAGTCAGCTGGGCCGAGCTGCTGGGCCGATCGGGTAAGTGGCCCAGGTAAGTCTCTCTCCCCTTTTCTGTTTTCTTTTCTAATTTTCTGACATTTGTTTGATTTAATAAAATACTAAATCAATTTATTTGCTTATGCCAATTTTTGTAGGGGCTAATGGTATTATTCCAGAGCTCCTTTATAATTGGCATAATTTTTGGACCATATTTCATATATATAGAAATATATTTCCAATGCAAATATTTATCGAATTAATCCAAATGGCCAA
>NW_021277118.1:0-1449 GCF_002162155.2 Triticum dicoccoides | reverse complement strand
CGCATGAAGAAGCTCCATGCAGATGGACTTTTAGAATCTCTTGATTACGAATCATTTGACACGTGCGAGCCATGCCTCATGGGTAAAATGACCAAGACTCCGTTCTCAGGAACAGTGGAGCGAGCAACCAACTTATTGGAAATTATACATACTGATGTGTGCGGTCCAATGAGTGTTGAGGCTCGTGGTGGCTATCATTATGTTCTCACCCTCACTGATGACTTGAGTAGATATGGGTATATCTACTTAATGAAACACAAGTCTGAGACCTTTGAAAAGTTTAAGGAATTTCAGAGTGAGGTTGAAAATCAACGTGACAGAAAAATCAAGTTTCTACGATCAGATCGTGGAGGAGAATACTTGAGTGACGAATTTGGCACACACTTAAGAAAATGTGGAATAGTTTCACAACTCACGCCGCCTGGAACACCTCAGCGTAATTGTGTGTCCGAACATCGTAATCACACTCTATTAGATATGGTGCGATCTATGATGTCTCTTACCGGTTTACCGCTATCTTTTTGGGGCTATGCTTTAGAGACTGCCGCATTCACTTTAAATAGGGCTCCGTCGAAATCCGTTGAGATGACACCGTATGAATTATGGTTTGGGAAGAAACCTAAGCTGTCGTTTCTAAAAGTTTGGGGATGCGATGCTTATGTCAAGAAACTTCAACCTGAAAAGCTCGAACCCAAGTCGGAAAAATGCGTCTTCATAGGATACCCTAAAGAAACTATTGGGTATACCTTCTACCTCAGATCCAAAGGCAAGATCTTTGTTGCCAAGAATGGATCCTTTCTAGAGAAGGAGTTTCTCTCGAAAGAAGTAAGTGGGAGGAAAGTAGAACTTGATGAAGTGTTACCTCTTGAACCGGAAAATGGCGCAACTCAAGAAAATGTTCCTGAGGTGCCTGCACCGACTAGAGAGGAAGTTAATGATGATGATCAAGATACTTCTGATCAAGCTCCTACTGAAATTCGTAGGTCCACAAGGACACGTTCCGCACCAGAGTGGTACGGCAACCCTGTCTTGGAAATCATGTTGTTAGACAACGGTAAACCTTCGAACTATGAAGAAGCGATGCCGGGCCCGGATTCTGACAAATGGCTAGAAGCCATGAAATCCGAGATAGGATCCATGTATGAAAACGAAGTATGGACTTTGACTGACTTGCCCGTTGAGCGGCGAGCCATAGAAAATAAATGGATCTTTAAGAAGAAGACAGACGCTGATGGTAATGTGACCATCTATAAAGCTCGACTTGTCGCTAAGGGTTATCGACAAGTTCAAGGGGTTGACTACGATGAGACTTTCTCACCGGTAGCGAAGCTAAAGTCTGTCCGAATCATGTTAGCAATTGCCGCATTCTACGATTATGAGATATGGCAGATGGACGTCAAAACGGCATTCCTTAATGGTTTCCTTAAGGAAGAATTGTATATGATGCAG
>NW_021277117.1:0-1796 GCF_002162155.2 Triticum dicoccoides | reverse complement strand
GTCTCGATCCCCTGAACCCGCAGATGGCCTCCGTTTCCCGAACGGTGCCGCCATTCGCCGGCGAGCATCGTCGGAGCTCCCGCCTCTGTTCGGCCAGAGGAAGGAGAGGGAGGGCGACTAGTCAAACATGACTAGTGGGCCCCCTGGACCCCACTGTCAGTGACCCAGCCCCGCCACCACGTGACTTAAGTGAAGACGTGAAATCGCAAAGTACGTTTCCTCCGCTCCGAAAACGTATTCTTGTCTGAAACGTTTTCTTTTCTATTTTTTATTTTAAAAACAGATTTTTGACCACAACTTTGACTGGCTTTATCTTTTTAAATATAACTCCAAATGAATTAATTCTTTTTCCTACCTCTCTCAAATATTGTCTAGTTTATTTTAAGATTTATTTGAAAAAATTTCAGAACAACTTTTTGTGCTGTTTTTATTTTTTTGTGTTAATTCTTTTATTTCTAAATAGGATTTTTGAAGAGAGGAGATATACTTTCAAAAGTTTTGAAGTACACCCTGCCTTACCACACATTGAAGGCAAGCATTCTGAACCCTGGCATAATGTTTTTGGTGTGTTATTTGACACGTTTATAACACCACCTGACTTCGGAGGACTTGTTATTTCATGTGACATGATCATTTGCATGGAAGCATATCAGTGATTTCCTTGCTGTTGGAAATGAATATTATTGTGATGGTAATCCTCCTCATGTGCCTTGCATGCATGCCAGAAAGGAATCCGGGAAAGCCTCGGCCTTGGGTAGGCGTGAGCTTGTCGCCGGTCCCCGTCGGGACGGTTATGTCCGGTATGGCATGGTAAGGTACATTGAGTGGTGATTTCTTCGGTTGAAATATATTTGTTATACATGTCATGCAGGGAACTCATAAGCCTCCTGAGTCGGCCATAGATCGAGTCTTGTTCCGGTAACCCCCATACTGTTTTCGTACTGCCACTGGTCCCTACCGTAGGTGGGGTATGGTTCAGTAAGTTGTTAACCCTTGTCTTGGCACACACCGTACAGAGAGGCCATGGTGGAAGATACCGGTTGTAGCCGGTAGGCATGCCACCTGGTCCGGGGGCATGGGTGTATCCGGTTGGGACCGAGAGGGGGGCACCCCTTAGAGCGCGCGATAGAAATTTGATCCCATGCTACGCGAGGTTGTAGCCTCCCCACTTAGAGCTTTGCTTAACAGGTGTCATGGGTGATTCCAGACACGAGTGAAAGCTGGTGTGTGCAAGTCAGGTGTGTTTCAATTAAAAGACCGTAGACGGAATTAGTCCGATGGACTAAAGGAATCCGTTACTCGTGGGTAAAGAGTACACTCTCTGCAGAGATATTAAACCTATTCGAATAGCCGTGTCCATGGTTAAGGATTATAGTCTGGGATGGGTCAGGTATCGGTCTTAGTGTCGGTCTTCGGAGGTGAAACGGTTAACCAGAAATGGAATTACTACTCGTGACTTGTGATATCTATGATTATTATTATTGTTGACTAACCCGTGATATTATTGTTATTATCGAGTATCTCTGGGATGGTTCTACCTCCGGGATATTCATTATGATTATTTCTTTTAAAGCCCTTTATGTGGTGTCGCTCAGACGCCCGACTGTGGCATTTCTTTTAAAGCCCTTTATGTGGTGTCGCTCAGACGCCCGACTGTGGCATTTCTTTTAAAGCCCTTTATGTGGTGTCGCACAGACGCCCGACTGTGGCATTTCTTTTAAAGCCCTTTATGTGGTGTCGCTCAGACGCCCAACTGTGGCATTTCTTTTAAAGCCCTTTATGTGGTGTCGCTAAGA
>NW_021277116.1:0-1389 GCF_002162155.2 Triticum dicoccoides | reverse complement strand
AATCGTTGAAATCACTTCGATACCCCAAAACAGTGCGTAATACTCCACGAAACGGGCCAGAATCGGCCAAAACTGCGAGTGTTGATGAGCGACACATAAATGCACCCCGGTGTTCGTCAATCATGGAAATCACGCCGAGACCCAAAATCAGAGTAATAGTCCAAGAAACGGGCCAGAATCGGCCAAAACTGTGAGTGTGGATGACCGACACGTAAATGCACCCCGTGGTTCGTTAATCGTGGAAATCACTCCGGGGGCCCAAAAAAGAGAGTAATAGTCCATGATACGGGCCAGAATCAGCCAAAACTATGAGTATTGATGACCGACACGTAAGCGCTCCTTGGGGTTCAACAACTATGGAAATCACTTCGGGACCTGAAAACAGTGAGTAATAGTCCACAAAACACGTTAGAATTCGCCAAAATTGTGAGTGTTGCTGACCGACACGTAAACACAACCCGGGGTTATTTTGGGACCCCCATAACTAAGTAATAGTCCAAGAAACGGGCCAGAATCGGCCCAAACTGTGATGGTTGATGACCTACACTTAAGCGCACCTTGGGGTTCAACAACCATGGAAATCGCTTTGGGGCCCCAAAACGGTGAGTAACAGTCCACGACACGGGTCAGAATCGACAAAAACCGCGAGTGTTGATAACCAACCCGTAAGCGCACCCAGGGGTTCGTTAGTCGTGGAAATCACTCCGGGGACCCAAAAAAGTGAGTAATAGTCCACGAAACGGGCCAGAATCGGCCAAAACTGTGAGTGTTGATGACCGACACGTAAACGCACGCCGGGGTTCGTTAATCATGGAAATCACTCCGGGACCCCAAAACAGTGAGTAATAGTATACAAAAAAGGCAAGAATCGGACAAAAGTGTAAGTGTTGATGACCGAAACGTAAACGCACCCCGCGGTTCGTGAATCGTTGAAATCACTTCGATACCCCAAAACAGTGCGTAATACTCCACGAAACGGGCCAGAATCGGCCAAAACTGCGAGTGTTGATGAGCGACACATAAATGCACCCCGGTGTTCGTCAATCATGGAAATCACGCCGAGACCCAAAATCAAAGTAATAGTCCAAGAAACGGGCCAGAATCGGCCAAAACTGTGAGTGTGGATGACCGACACGTAAATGCACCCCGTGGTTCGTTAATCGTGGAAATCACTCCGGGGGCCCAAAAAAGAGAGTAATAGTCCATGATACGGGCCAGAATCAGCCAAAACTATGAGCATTGATGACCGACACGTAAGCGCGCCTTGGGGTTCAACAACTATGGAAATCACTTCGGGACCTAAAAACAGTGAGTAATAGTCCACAAAACACGTTAGAATTCGCCAAAATTGTGAGTGTTGCTGACCGACACGTAAACACAACCCGGGGT
>NW_021277115.1:0-855 GCF_002162155.2 Triticum dicoccoides | reverse complement strand
GTATATATATCGACCGCCCCTCATGTCGAAGTTATCTCGAGGGGGCGGCGAGGGCGAAGGCGACATACCCGATAAAACATAAGAAAACGAAGAAGAAATAAAAAGAGGAGAATAAGAAAGGAATAGAGGAGAAGATCGAAGAAAAAAAAGAAAAAAAAGAGGAGAAGAAGAAAGGAATAGAGGAGAAGAAGAAAAAATAGAATAGAATTTTTCTATTTTTTCTTCTTCTCCTCTATTCCTTTCTTCTTCTCCTCTTCCTTTTCTTCTTTTTTGTTATTCTTATTTATTTCTCCTCTATTCCTTTCTTTCTTCTTCTTCTCCTCTTCTTTTTCTTCTTCTCCGTCAAGAAAGGAAAATAATTAAGGAAAAGGAAGAAAAGAGGAAGAAGGAAGAAGGAAGAAGAAGAAGAAAGGAATAGAGGACAAGAAGAAAAAATAGAATTTTTTCTATTTTTTCTTCTTCTCCTCTATTCCTTTCTTCTTCTCCTCTTCTTTTTCTTCTTTTTTCTTCTTCTTATTTATTTCTCCTCTTCTTTTCCTCTCCTCTTCTTCTCCTTTTCTTCCTCTTCTTATTTTCCTTTTTCCTCTCATTCTTTTTCTTCTTCTTTAATACATATATGAAAAAACATATATAAACAAAAAAATGCTATGAACATTATATTCATACATACATAGCCACATCCATTCATCATATAGCTACCACATACATATATACATTAATTATATATATGAAAAATGCAATGAACATAAAAATACACATGTATGTATGAAAAAAAGAGCACTGAAGACAGAGCCTCGACGGCGGCGGCTCACAACGGGGGCGGCCGGCGAGGGCGACGGCGGCGGCAGCGAGGGC
>NW_021277114.1:3071-4094 GCF_002162155.2 Triticum dicoccoides | reverse complement strand
TTTCACCCGCATAGCATGTGCGGAAGAGTAGAGAGGGTCACGGCAAAAACTGGATGCACTTCGTGTACAAACTGGACAGACTCTTTCGGAGTATCAGGGTTTCGGAAGAGAACTCATCTGTTACACGGGCACATCAATGTTTTTCAAACTTATTTGAACTCCGGACTTCTTTTGTGTTCAGTATGCAGCATTCAACGCGACGTCATCAATTTCCAACATGTTCTGACATCATTTGTTGTTTTTCAGTCATTTACCTAATTGTTTGGAGAGCTAAATGACCGTGAAATTGAAAATCACTACAAAATGAACTATGAAAATGTTGAAACTTGGCGTGGTATCGTCATTTCACCCGCATAGCATGTGCGAAAGAGTAGAAAGGGTCACGGCAAAAACTGGACGCACTTCGTGTACAAACTGGACAATCTCTTTTGGAGTATCAGTGTTTCGGACAAGAACTCATCTGTTACACGGGCACGTCAATGTTTTTTAAACTTATTTGAACTCTGGACTTCTTTTGTGTTCAGTCCGCAGCATTCAAAGTGACATCATCAATTTCCAACATGATCTAACATCATTTGTTGTTTTGCAGTCATTTACCAAATTGTTAGAGAGCTAAATGACCGTGAAATTGAAAATCACTACAAAATGAACTCTGAAAATGTTGAAACTTGGCATGGTATCATCATTTCACCCGCATAGCATGTGCGAAAGAGTAGAGAGGGTCACGGCAAAAACTGGACGCACTTCGTGTACAAACTGGACAATCTCTTTTGGAGTATCAGGGTTTCGGACGAGAACTCATCTGTTACGAGGGCACTTCAATGTTTTTTAAACTTATTTGAACTCCGGACTTCTTTTGTGTTCAGTATGCAGCATTCAAAGCGACGTCATCAATTTCCAACATGTTCTGACATCATTTGTTGTTTTTCAGTCATTTACCTAATTGTTTGGAGAGCTAAATGACCGTGAAATTGAAAATCACTACAAAATGAACTGTTAAAATGTTGAAACTTGGCATGGTAT
>NW_021277114.1:0-1353 GCF_002162155.2 Triticum dicoccoides | reverse complement strand
GACGTCATCAATTTCCAACATGTTCTGACATCATTTGTTGTTTTTCAGTCATTTACCTAATTGTTTGGAGAGCTAAATGACCGTGAAATTGAAAATCACTACAAAATGAACTGTTCAAATGTTGAAACTTGGCATGGTATCATCATTTCACCTGCATAGCATGTGCGAAAGAGTAGAGAGGGTCACGGCAAAAACTGGACGCACTTCATGTACAAACTGGACAATCTCTTTCGGAGTATCAGGGTTTCGGACGAGAACTCATCTGTTACACGGGCACGTCAATGTTTTTTAAACTTATTTGAACTCTGGACTTCTTTTGTGTTCAGTACGCAGCATTCAAAGTGACATCATCAATTTCCAACATGATCTGACATCATTTGTTGTTTTGCAGTCATTTACCTAATTGTTAGAGAGCTAAATGACCGAGAAATTGAAAATCACTACAAAATGAACTCTGAAAATGTTGAAACTTGGCATGGTATCATCATTTCACCCGCATAGCATGTGCGAAAGAGTAGAGAGGGTCACCGCAAAAACTGGACGCACTTCGTGCACAAACTGGACAATCTCTTTTGGAGTATCAGGGTTTCGGACGAGAACTCATCTGTTACACGGGCACTTCAATGTTTTTTAAACTTATTTGAACTCCGTACTTCTTTTGTGTTCAGTATGCAACATTCAAAGCGACGTCATCAATTTCCAACATGTTCTGACATCATTGTTGTTTTTCAGTCATTTACCTAATTGTTTGGAGAGCTAAATGACCGTGAAATTGAAAATCACTACAAAATGAACTGTTAAAATGTTGAAACTTGGCATGGTATCATCATTTCACCCGCATAGCATGTGCGAAAGAGTAGAGAGGGTCACGGCAAAAACTGGACGCACTTCGTGTACAAACTGGACAATCTCTTTCGGAGTATCAGGGTTTCGGACGAGAACTCATCTGTTACACGGGCACTTCAATGTTTTTTAAACTTATTTGAACTCCGGACTTCTTTTGTGTTCAGTATGCAGCATTCAAAGCGACGTCATCAATTTCCAACATGTTCTGACACCATTTGTTGTTTTTCGGTCATTTACCTAATTGTTTGGAGAGCTAAATGACCGTGAAATTGAAAATCACTACAAAATGAACTCTGAAAATGTTGAAACTTGGCATGGTATCATCATTTCACCCGCATAGCATGTGCGAAAGAGTAGAGAGGGTCACGGCAAAAACTGGACGCACTTCATGTACAAAACTGGACAAACTCTTTCGGAGTATCAGGGTTTCAGACGAGAACTCATCTGTTACGCGGGCACTTCAATGTTTTTTAAACTTATTTGAACTCCCGACTTCTTTTGTGTTCA
>NW_021277113.1:0-1785 GCF_002162155.2 Triticum dicoccoides | reverse complement strand
AAGAAATGACTCAAGTAATCCAATGACAGAGCAAACGTAATCCAATGAAGGGGCTATGTGATCCAACAGAAGGGCTACATAAATAAGGGACACGTGAACCTGCTAAGGATACACTACATTAGCGTAACCGGCCCTAGGGGCATGTATACAACCCACGTGCTTAAACTTGCACATGGTCAAGGGTAGCCAGTAGCCAGTAGAAAAGGCTCTTTGTAAAGCACCCATATTTTTTCACCGGAAAAGAAAGAATGGGAGGCTCTTTCAGGTGGGCAGAACAATTTGACTTGTTGGGCCTCTCCGTCCACCTAGTTCATAATGCATTTATATATATATTTTTGAGAATTTTTTTTAACCATCAGTTAGACCAAATAAGTTGGCATAAAAAATATACCATTTGTAGTTTTCCACATATGAATCTAATGACACACTTTGTGTGGTTTACATTATACTCAAATCACCAAATACGTGGGGCACTTATAAATCCAGATGGAATGAATAAAATGAAGGGTTGCACAGCGGCCACTGCGAAATGCGCCACCGGCAAGGAGAGTAGTGTGACGAGGACTTGTATGTGGAGGCTTAACTCTAAGACTAATAGTAGAGGTATTGAGCTGGATGATGGTACATATAGTGATAACTTCATAAGTACGGCGTGATCTAGGTGCAGCTAATTACTACCTCCGTCCGGATTTATTGGTCCCCATTGTATTTCATGCCAAATTTTGATCATAGATTAAATTAACAAAATATTCACGCATGTCACCAAACATTGTATTTTTGAAAACTATGTTCAAATACGAATCCAATAAGATAATTTTTCTTGACATGCATTAACAATTTGTTAGTTAAATCTTTAGTCAAAATTTGGCACAAACTACATGCAGCACTTGTGTCATGTGTCACCTCGCTCATGCGGCGCTGGCGCAGACTCCGGAGGTACGTTGTTTCGCTGTCTTGGCCTGCTCATCTTGGCTCTGTTGTGCTGTCTTGGGCTCTTGGCCACGTTGCTCATCTTGGCTCTGTTTTTTTCAAACAAGTTCTTATCCTGGATCTGTTGTGCAGGGGGAGGGGAGATGATCACGACAACAGAAGGCGCAGTTGGGTGCTTCCTACAAGGTTCCAACCGTAGCCGCCGAGGAAGTCGGCGAGGAGGAGTTGGTGGTGCAGGCGCCCGAAGCGGTGGGCGTGAACAAGGATACTTCAGAGGTCTCTGCGCTCAACGACCAGCTGGAGGTGCCCTATTTTGAGATGGCCTCACACTCTCGCGCTAGCTAGAAGTTTGTGACTACGTAGAGGGTCCTACGCAGGGAAGCTGCTTAGGATCGGGATTAGAGTTCCATCGATACGCAGGTCCGCGCGTTGGACATAGATGTGGAGCAGCTGTTGTCACTCACTCTACACAATCTGTCCGAGGAGGTGACGAGGCTGCGGAACAGGATTCTAGGCGCTGGAAGCTACCCGTCGAGCTGCCGCCCATCCTTGCCGTGCAACCACACTTACAGAAGTAGTCGTGTGATTGGGCATGTACATTCATTACTTTTGGGTTAATTTCATTTATTGTAACCATCAACTCACAATTCAACTTTACATGCTTAGTTTGGCAAACAGAAAACCTGAATAAAGCCAGAATAAAGGTACAAAAAAATTCATTATATTTGATCGATGTTTCCTGGTATGTGGTTGCAAGACATAAACTTTGTATTTTCTGCATTTCCTTCTCCTACTGCTTGCAAGCATATTCCTCAGGATCCGCCTCTGTTTCAAGACATGAAGTCGGTGCTCATC
>NW_021277112.1:0-1223 GCF_002162155.2 Triticum dicoccoides | reverse complement strand
CTCCCTCTCTCTCCCGAACCCGAGCACTATCGCCGCCGCCGACGAACACCACCCCGGCCATCGCCTCCCCCTCATCCCCTCGAGCAGTCCACGAGCTCCGCCGTGCCGCCCTCGCCCTCCCCGCCGTCACACGCGACCGGAGAAGCCCCGAAGCGCCGCCCCGACGTTCTTCCCCTCCTCGGACCCGCCGATCGCTGTCGCCGAATTCGCCGCCGACAGGACGCCCCCGAGCCCGCTGACCACCTCTCCCTCTCCACGGTGAACTCCTCTTCCTCTCCCCCTAGCCCCGTGTTTGTTCGGTCTCCGTAGTCGCTGTTTCCACCTCACCGGAAACTCCCCGCCGCCGGCCATGGCGCCGCCGTGGCCAGGGCCATCCCAGCTGGCGCCCGAGCATGCTACCAAGTTCGCCGCCCTCCCAGGAGCCTGCAGCGCCCTTCCGTTTCCCCTCTAGTGCACCGCAGCATCGAGCCCGAGCTCGCCCGAGCTCCGGCGGCCGCCGAGGTCGCCGCCGGCACCGATTCCGGCCGCCCCGAGCGCAACTGACTCCACCAAGAGCTTCGGCTCGTCCCCAGCTCCTCCTAGATGCCCTCCGCGGCCCATTTGGTCGCCGGAGTGGCCAAAACCACTCTCGCCGCCGCGTCGGGCTCGCCGGCGGCTAAACGCCGGCAGCCGACTTTGACTTTGACCACGGGTGGGCCCCGGTTGACTCTCCTGAGTCAATGACAGGTGGGGCCCAGCCCTGTTAACTATTAGGATTAGTTTTAATTAATTTTAGTTAAGCTAATCACACTGACACGCGGGACCCACTGTCAGGTTTGACCCGGACCATGTCCCGTTGACCACTGACGTCACACTGACGTCAGGCTGACGCAGTAATTGATTTTCTGGATTTTTTATAATTCAGGAAATTCCAGAAAATGCCTAAAACTTCAATAAATCATAGAAAATTAACCGTAACTCCAAATTAAATAATTTATATATGAAAAATTATCAGAAAAATTCAAGGAATCCATCTGTACCATTTTCATGCATGTTAGAACAACTTATAGCTGCTGTTTAGCACAAATCAATTAAAGGGCATTTATTTAATCACATATGGAGTTTGAATTTGAATTTTATATTCAAACCAACTTCATTTAATCTGTTGCTAGTTGCATTAGCCCAAAACACATTCATTTTGCCATGTCATGATCATGCATCATATTGTGCATTGCATTGATTGT
>NW_021277111.1:0-1024 GCF_002162155.2 Triticum dicoccoides | reverse complement strand
GACGACCCCTCCTTCTTGTCTGAGCAACCAGGCAAGCCCCCCCCCCTTGATCACCAGATATCGCCTATTCTCCTCTATACTGCTTGCATTAGAGTAGTGTAGCATGTTACTGCTTTCGTTAATCCTATTCTGATGCATAGCCTGACATTGTCGCTACATCTGTTGATACCTTACCTGCAATCCTAAATGCTTAGTATAGGATGCTAGTTTATCATCATTGGCCCTACATTCTTGTCAGTCTGCCTTGCTATACTATCGGGCCGTGATCACTTGGGAGGTGATCACGGGTATATACTATACATACATACATACTATACAGATGGTAACTAAAGTCGGGTCAGCTCATTGAGTACCCGCAAGTGATTCTGACGAGGGGGCTGAAAGGACAGGTGGCTCCATCCCGGTAGAGGTGGGCCTGGGTTCCCGACGGCCCTCGACTATTACTTTGTGGCGGAGCGACAGGGCAGGTTGAGACCACCTAGGAGACAGGTGGGCCTGGCCCTGTTCGGCATTCGCGGATACTTAACACGCTTAACGAGATCTTGGTATTTGATCTGAGTCGGCTACGAGCCTATACGCACTAACCATCTACGCGGGAGTAGTTATGGGTATCCCGACGTCGTGGTATCAGCCGAAGCACTTCAGACGTCAGCGACGGAGCGGCGCGCGCCGAATTGGACTGGAACGCCACTAGGCTAGGTCTGCTTTCGGCCGCCCACGCAACGTGCAGGTGTGCTCAGGGCGATGGGCCCAGACCCCTGCGCGCTTAGGTTTAGACCGGCGTGCTGGCCTCTCTGTTGTGCCTAGGTGGGGCTGCGACGTGTTGATCTTCCGCGGCCGGGCATGACCCAGGAAAGTGTGTCCGGCCAAAGGGGATCAAGCGTGTTGGGTAAGTTGGTGCACCCCTGCAGGGAAGTTAATCTATTCGAATAGCCGTGATCTTCGGTAACAGGACGACTTGGAGTTGTACCTTGACCTTATGACAACTAGAACCGGATACTTAATAAAACACACCCTTCCAAGT
>NW_021277110.1:0-1377 GCF_002162155.2 Triticum dicoccoides | reverse complement strand
GGAATCACTTGGTTATGAATCATTTGATGCTTGCGAACCGTGCCTTTTGGGCAAGATGACTAAAACTCCGTTCTCCGGAACAATGGAACAAGCTACTGACTTATTGGAAATAATACATACCGATGTATGCGATCCAATGAGTGTTGATGCTCGTGGCAAGTATCCTTATTTTCTGACCTTCACAAGATGATTTGAGAAGATATGGGTATATCTACTTGATGAAACGTAAGTCTGAAATAGTTGAAAGGTTCAAAGAATTTCAGAGTGAAGTGGAGAATCATCGTAACAAGAAAATAAAGTTTCTGTGATTTGATCGCGGAGACAAATATTTGAGTTACGAGTTTGGTCTTCAATTAAAACAATGTGGAATAGTTTCACAGCTCACGCCACCTAGAACACCACAACGTTATGGTGTGTCCGAACGTCGTAATCGTACTTTATTGGATATGGTGCGATCTATGATGTTTCTTGCTGATTTACCATTGTCGTTTTGGGGTTATGCATTAGAGACAGCTGCATTCACGTTTAAAATAGGGCACCATCTAAATCCGTTGAGACGACACCGCATGAACTATGGTTTAGCAGTAAACCTAAGCTGTTGTTTCTTAAAGTTTGGAGTTGCGATGCTTATATGAAAAAGGGTTTTTCAACTTGATAAGCTCCAACCCAAATCGGAGAAGTGCGTCTTCATAGAATACCCAAAGGAAATTGTTGGGTACACCTTCTATCACAGATCCGAAGGCAAATTTGTTGCTGATAATAGATCCTTTCTAGATAAGGAGTTTCTCTCGAAAGAAGTGAGTGGGAGGAAAGTAGAGCTTGATAAGGTAATTTGTACCTTCTCCCGAATTGGAAAATAGTTCATCATTGAAATCAGTTCCAGTGATTCCTACACCAATTAGTGAGGAAGCTAATGATGATGATCATGAAACTTCAGATCAAGTTACTACAGAACCTCGTAGGTCTTCCAAAGTACGGTCCGCACCAGTGTGGTACGGTAATCCTGTTCTGAAAGTCATGTTACTAGACCATGATAAACCTACGAACTATGAGGAAGCGATGATGAGCCCAGATTCCGCGAAATGGCTTAAGGCCATAAAATCTGAGATATGATCCATGTATGAAAACAAAGTATGGACTTTGATTGACTTGCTCGATGATCAGCAAGCCATGTTAAATAAATGGATCTTCAAGAGGAAGACGGACACTGATAGTAGTGTTACTATCCACTAAGCTCGACTTGTTGCAAAAGGTTTTTCAACAAGTTCAAGGGGTTGAATACGATGAGATTTTCTCACTCGTATCGATGCTTAAGTCTGTCTGAATCATGTTAGCAATTGCCACATTTTATGAAATCTGGCAAATGGATGTCAAAAC
>NW_021277109.1:0-1483 GCF_002162155.2 Triticum dicoccoides | reverse complement strand
AAAGGTTTTGTGCTCTACCACCCAAGGATCGACCACGTCTATGTGTTGTAGCGCGACTAGGTTTGCTCTTTCAAAGTCGGCGAGTCGACCCTCGAAGTCGACATGCATTTCGCGGCGACCCTCATGGTGACCCCATCCAGCGAGCCTGCCGAGGTGCCTGTTGACGGGCAGACCAACGGGGTTCTCGATGCCTAGATAATTCGTGCAGTAGGAGATGCACTCTTCGGTCAGAAAGCCCCTGGCTATGCTTCCTTCTGGACGTGACATGTTGCGAACGTATCCTTTGATGACACCATTCATCCTTTCGAACGGCATCATGCTGTGCAGGAACGTCGGCCCGAGTTGGATGATATCCTCCACTATATGGACCAGCAGATGCACCATAACGTCGAAGAATGCGGGCGGGAAGTACATCTCAAGCTCGCATAGTATCACCACGATATCTTCCTGTAGCCTTCTGAGTTGCCTCACGCCAATCGACTTCCGAGAGATGACGTCGAAGAAGTTGCATAGGCCAAATAGCGTTTCACGGACGTGCGCGTCCATGATCCCACGGATTGCAACTGGAAGTATCTGCGTCATCAGCACGTGACAGTCGTGAGACTTCATCCCGCTGAACTTCTGCTTCGCTGGGTCTAGGTATCTGCTTATCTTCCCCACGTAACCGTAAGGAAGTTTTACTCCTAGGAGGCAGGTGAAAAACTGCTCGATCTCCTCCTGACTTAGAGTGAAGCACGCGGGAGGGTAGTCATTTCCGGTCTTCTTGGCCTTTTTTCCTTTGCGACGACTTTCTGTGTCCTGCTTCGCCTCATCATCATCATCATCATCATCATCATCATCATATATAGCGTGAAGCTCCTGCCTGATTCCCATTGATTTCAAGTCTGCCCTTGCTTTCGGCCCATCTTTGGTCCTCTCCGGCATGTTGAGCAGGGTACCAAGCAGACTCTCGCACACGTTCTTCGTGATATGCATGACATCAAGGCTGTGAGGCACACGGTGGATCTTCCAGTACGGCAAGTCCCAGAAAACAGACCTCGTTTTCCATACCTTCAGCAGCGGCTCTGGCGCCTTTCGCTTCTTTCCCGGCTCTGGCGCCTTTTGCTTCTTTCCCGGCAGTGGGCAGTCTTTCCAATTTTCAACAGCTTGTCTATTTCCTCGCCGCTCCTCGTACACGGGCGTTTTCGGGGTTCGGTTTCACCATCGAACAGATCCTTGCGTTTCCTCCACGGGTCATCGTTGCGAAGCCACCTTCGATGTCCCATGAACACGGTTTTCGAAGACCCGGGATCTCTATCTAGCTGGCGATACGTTGTGTCATCCATGCACCTTACGCATCCAGAAAATCCGTGGACTACCTGCCCCGCAAGATATCCGTAACCGAGATAGTCGTGCACCGTCGTGAGCAGTGCGGCTCTCATAGGGAAATATTCTTTCTCTGCAGCGTCCCACATATTGGCTGGCGTTTTCCACAGCGTGTCAA
>NW_021277108.1:0-1149 GCF_002162155.2 Triticum dicoccoides | reverse complement strand
GTGGACGAGACATTCTGAGGTGTCAACTTTAATTACTAGCAGAATCCAGTGGAACCTGCGGACACGATACATGCACAGTACGTCATGCATAACTCATCGATTAGCCGGCCACATACCATGCATGGAGTAAACAAAAGAGAATGTGCTCAAGACAGAAACACTCACCCAAAATGGTAAGGAAATAGAATATCACTTTTGAGTTCCTGCTTTGTAAGAAACTGCCACAGGTCTGCCTCCATGTCGGCGGGGTGATGCTCCAACACATATCCATTAACGATGTGTGGGTCAATGAACCCAACATCATGGATGTTCCTTACTCTGCATTCCTTAATCTTCATTCTGCATGTATAATAGCGGACACAACAATATAGTTAGGACATATATATAGTGCAGGCAATATGAACGAGATGGGGTAGAAATAAATCAACTTACAGAACGTAGCAACTGATGATAGATTTGTCGAGCTCGCGCAGATTGAAAAGCTGGAACAATTCACTCAGATGAATTTGTACATAGTAATGTTTGAAGTGATGCTCATATCTAACTTCCGCATAAATATATTCTTTGGCGTTTTTATTTTTTATGTAACCCTTGTACCATTTCAGTAGACCTTTCATTTGTGGAGGTAGATCCTGTTCCTGCGCAGGCTCGACGAGAGGCCCATTCTTCACATATGTAATTACTACCTCCTTCATTGGCGCCTCATCAAGGCCTAACAGTTCACGAAGAGTAATACCTAAGTTGGCCGCTTGTTCTCTGGCACTCGTTACAGTCAATCCATGTGCTGCCGCAGCTGCTATGATATCGGGGTCATCCGGACCGGCGGCTTTCACTATAAGCGGGGCAATCGATTGTTTACTTTGTTCCCCGAGCTGGGCAACTCGTTTCCCGCTTTTTTTACTTTCTAATTCCGTTTTCTCGGCCTCCTCCAAGGCTTTGTTCTCCTGGTTCTCCGCCCGCTCTTTCTTCTCCTTCAACATGAGTGCCTGCCTACGAAGTTCACGTGCATAGTCGTCAGGCAGATTCTTCGCGGCTTGGGACGGTGTGCTCAAAAATGACTTAGCCCACTTCTTTTGCTCATCAGAAAATACTGGCTTGGGCTCGGGCTCTCTTTTCTTCTTGCAGTCCGCCTTCCATTTCTCATGATCA
>NW_021277107.1:0-1867 GCF_002162155.2 Triticum dicoccoides | reverse complement strand
CTATTCTTAGCGTAACATTGCACCTTACAAGGTTTAAAAGAGAGGAGTGATGTTCCTTTGATCTTGACCCGTAATCTAGTTCTGTGCTGGACTTGCCCACACAATGTTACAATTCCCTGTTTGTCTGTTCTCAGTTGTTTTGTGATATGAATAATGTCATACTATGTTTACCGTATTATAAACTTTGTCTCTTTATCCTTAGCCCTCAATACAATGTGAATAAATAGACAATACATTAGCGATGGTACATGGTCATATGTTTGCAACCTGGTTTTATTATGTACTTTGCAATAAAATATAACTAATATTTTACATGGGTTCACTAGAATAAGTTATGTATATAGACCAAAGCTATTTGTTACCTCCTTAATATCTTCTGTTCTGGTACTACTAATGTAAAACCTCAACTTTTCAGTGAGCTATGGAAAAAATGGTGGAACCGCCACCTTCTGAAGGTGGCGAGGCAACTATAACCGCAATGTCAGCTCTTGCTGCAGTGGGTCAGTACCTGTCCACTAACAGTGCCAAAAGCACGTTCCTGCGTAATACTGGGTTGGTTGTTAAGGCAATATCGTCCAAACTGCCTCATGATCAAGATACGCAAGCTCAAAGCAATGTTGTATATGCGCTCCAGACACAAGTCCATTCCCTAACAGAGAACCTTTGTGAAACAAGGAGAGACATTGTTCGATGTCGTCAAGATATGCATGGTTTTGAAACCAGACTATCAGACATTTGCTATGTTGTTCAGGAGCCTAGGGGAAATGAAGGCGAGGATTATGGTGCTCCATCGGACAATACAACATGAAAACGTAACCGTCAGGTCAAATGAACTGTGCTTCTGAACTTCTGGTGGTGCATTTATCTGCTAGACTGTTAAGTTTTATGCCAACCTTCCTTTTGTTATATAGTTGTAATTTGTTTTGGTGCGATACAAAATTTATTCTTAACGTGCAGCCACCGGCTGAAGAAAATAGCAAACCATTTTTGTATAGTGTAGGGTGTTCCCTATATTTGCACTGGTGGCGATCTTTGATGCCGAGTGGATGTAATCTGTGCAATCGCCTTAATAGCCTAGTGTTAGTTTCGGCCTTATTTATTTCCTAGTCTTCTTTTTCCCTGGTTTGCTAGTGGCCGCAACTACCATGGGCCATATACGGGCCGTAGGATCCATGGGTCTCCTAGGGGCCGTCAATAAATGGGCCTCCAACAGGGCCGTAGAATCGTTCGGCCTCGGGCCATCGGATAAATGGGTCTACATGGGCCGTAAACGGGCGTAATTATTATCGGCCCAGCACGGTAACGGGCCGTTAACAGGCCGTAGGACAGCAAAGGCTTAATTCTGTCACAGGCATAACGGGTCGTTAATGGGCCATAATATAGGACGGGCTGGAAACGGCGCAACGGGTTAACAGGCCAGAAACGGGCCGACTCTTGCCATGGGCCGAATTTGGCCCATTAGGGTAACAGGCCAGTAACGGGCCGACTCTTGCCATGGGCCGAATTTGGCACATTGGGGGAACGGGCCAGAAACGGGCCAACTCTTGCCATGGGCCGAATTTGGCCCATTAGGGTAACAGGCCAGTAACGGGCCTACTCCTGCCATGGGCCGTATTTGGCCCATTAGGGGAACAAGCAAGTAACGGGACGGAAGTAATCGAGGGCCGAAAAGGAGCCCAAGAACGTATGGGCCGTCAATAGGCCGAAAGCTAACACGGGCTGGAAACGGCCCATGTAAATCACGGGTCGTTAACGGGTACAAAGGAAATTACTGTTCATTATGGGCTAGAGTGACCGTGGGCCTGTAAAGGGCCCAAAGATACGAAGGCCTCATATGGGCCGAAAGACGTCGTGGGCCATACATTGG
>NW_021277106.1:0-960 GCF_002162155.2 Triticum dicoccoides | reverse complement strand
GTGCAAAAAGTAGAAAAAGGAAAGTAATGCCAGCGAAAGGAGGTCTTAAAGCATTGCAGCATCACGATATTAGCCAGGAAGGATGAAGTGAGGTTACTGAAATAGAAAGTCTTCTTATTGCTACTGATGCCGACGAGCATCTTGGCCAAGGGTGCATGCCAGCTTCAAGGCAAAATAATTAACAATGCCAGAGAAACCTAGGACTTGCAATCATTTGTATAGAATTGGGCATTAGTCCCGGTTCGTAAGGGCCTTTAGTCCCGGTTCACCAATCGGGACTAAAGGGTGGAGACTAAAGCCCTCCTCCCCCACCCCCACAGTCCCGGTTCATCACGGCCCGGGACCAAAGGTCCATCACGTGGCACGAGACCGCGCCGGGGGCTGGGGGCCCTTTAGTCCCGGTTGGTTACACCAACCAGGACTAAAAGGTTTAGGGGTTTAGGGGTTTATGGTTTATTTTCCCTTTTAATTTTGTCTTTTCCATTTAATTTTATTTCATTTCAAAAATAATTTTCGTTACTACATACTGTACACGTTAGGTAAAACTATATCTATTATAGCTTGCCACAGAACTAGTTAAAATTTACTAAACATTTAACGTCTTAAAAGTAAGTAAAAAATATGGAATAAATAAGGGAGCCTCACTCTAATATAATAAGATGATCCAACGGTGTGATTGTGAAAATATGCATTTACGTGTACAAATGTTTCCTACAAGCAGTGGTAGTTATCACCACTTGCGTTTTCTATGTTGTATGTAGTATCTGTCGGAACCGAGAGTATGTATGTATAGTATGTAGTATATAACAATGATTAGGTAGTATATATACTAATTTTTAGGTAATATGTATCATTTTTTGAGTATGCTCATTTTTACGTACAAATATGTACGTATTTTACAAATATAACAAAAACTATGGGCTCATATACAATTTTTCCATGTAACTTGCTTTGAAATAT
>NW_021277105.1:0-802 GCF_002162155.2 Triticum dicoccoides | reverse complement strand
TATGCTGACCCCACTCAGGAGGATTCACGGACTCGCACCACTGCTGAGATGCTCGAGGATAAGGACCGTGAAAATCGGGCCTTGAGGTTAGAGCTCTTCAATACCCGTGCTGACCACTGGGCCACTTTGACTCGGTTCGCACCGGCGGTGCAAGCTGGATTCTCAGATATGCGCGATCTCTATCCTGTGAGATCTGCTCTGCCAGACGTGATGGTTTGGCGTGATGTAGGAGGCATCACCCCACCTCGCGGTCCCCGCAGGCCACCGTCTGTTGGTCCAAGGCCTCATCCTAGCCCCTATGGTCCACAAGCTCCGCGAGATCGTCTGTTTCCGGATGATCATGTTGAGCTTCCAGGCTATGGAGGTGACTTCTATGAGGACTACTACGGATCGGTCTGAGTTAGTGGTAGTATCACTAGTTCGCACTAGCTGTGTCATCTATCGTCCCGCATGACTCGGGGGATATGACCTAGTTTGTACTCTTTCCGGAGGTGTAGAAAAATAATGTATAGGAGCTTGGAATGCCTCCGATGAGATGTAATCCTCTTTCACCGTAATAGTACTTGTTTGGTCTTGTACTAAACCCTGTATGGTGTGTATGACGATGGAATAAAGAAGCAGTTTCTGTATCTACCATGTCATACGGATGATCATCTTGCATTTCGAGTTATTCCTTACATTTTTACCCTATGTCGGAATTTTATCATCCTGACTAAATCATTGTCTTGTTTACCTAGGATGGTCAACACGCGCGCTAACCCTGCTTCTCAAGAGCAGGCCGAAGGCAGTGAAGCCAGGGATG
>NW_021277104.1:0-1028 GCF_002162155.2 Triticum dicoccoides | reverse complement strand
CAAGTGATGAGATGGGCCATAACCCACAGGCCCCAGGACCTGCCAAGAAGCAAGCACACTCTTGCTGAAGGAAAAACCCTGGAAGAAGTTACGACTTGTATCAACCGACGATTCTATAGGAGTTTACGCAAAACCTGAGAGTTGTTAAGTAACGATAGATGTTTGTTTGGCTTGCAGAATCAATGGATTTTCCGAACTTGGTTCATCGACAAGAGAAATCCTGCAATGCTTGTGAGGTTGACCGAGTGTTAGTATGCGAGATTCGCTAAACTGTATACATGGTAATGATTTGGGTGCGGGATGGATTGATCACCATACCGACTTACTCTTATTATTCGCTTTGCTATATGGGATGGTAAATCTGAGTGACTTGCCTATAGTAGAGAGACGACGATATTAAACCTTGTTAAACCTTAGAATGGTATACGTAATTTTTCCCTTGTACACGACAGTTTTTGCCAACCGTAGGTTATACGGTGAGGATCAACCCAGATTCATTTCCTGCAGGAGAAACCGTAAATTGTTGACCACCACGAGATATCGATAGTTGTTTAGTCTTGGCGCCAGACCGTCAGCTAAGAAGACCCAATTTCAGGATAACCTTACCAAGATGAAAGGACAAAGGAATTGAGGAAAAGGTTATGCCACTACCGGAAGAGCCCAGAGAAGGGATTATCCTTAATATCTGAGAAGACTGACACTGTCAACGATAAGGATGGAGTATATGAGTTTTGATGGAACCGTAACAATGTTTCTAAGGGTGGTAGCACCCGAGACCTCGGAGATGATCGATGGACTTTGAGAAGACCCCAAACCCTAACCTATTCTTTCTAGCCTCTCCGAATCTCGAGGACGAGATTCATTTTAAGGGTGGTAGTTTGTAACATCCCAAAATTCTAAATTTTGGAATGTTATAAACAAATAGATAGATTTGATTGATTGCTTGATTGATTGACTGAAAGTGAGTGAATTCGAAACTTTTTGAAAGTTAAATGAGAGGGAATAAAAGGACTTTCCCAAACTTTCAT
>NW_021277103.1:0-1983 GCF_002162155.2 Triticum dicoccoides | reverse complement strand
CTACCTCTGTGACCAGGGGACACCTGCCCTACCTCTGTGACCAGGGGACACTTGATGAGGTTAGCTTTTTTCACAGGCTCTATTTGGATATTCTAACTTAGTTAGAGGTTAGAGTTAGATTCTAACCCTGAACTAACACTGAACTAATTCTAATCAAAGAGGTGTTTGGATGACAGGGTTAGATTGACAATAAATACTCTTTCTCAATCATTTGGCCGAGAGCTGCGCTGTCTGAGGCAGACGGGGACGTGCCCGGCAAGGAGTCACGCTGGCCTCTCGTGTAGCCCGCCGACCAAATCTGCAATCCCTGCGCAAGGAGCCGCGCTGGCCGAGATCGATGGGGACGGGCCGCACAAGGTGCCGCAACTGCTTACTAGCGGGCGGACGGGCCGTGGGGAGATGATGGGATTGGAACGGGAGGATAGGGTGGGGCTGCTGCGGGGAGAGCGAGAGAAAAATGTGTTTTTTTAGTGGTCCCGAAGAGAACTAACCCAAATAAGCACCTCTTGGATGGGTTAGTTTTTTGGGTGGGTTAAATACATCTAATCAAAACTATCCCTCCTTGTTTGGATATTTTTGGGTTAGTTTAGTCCAAACTAACCCAAACTAACTCTAACCTATGGATCCAAACAGGGCCACAGTTCGAAGTGACGCGACCGTGTACCAGATTGACTAATTATCCGCCATTTAGAGCAACTCCAATGGGGCGACCCAACGCGCCGACCCAAACTTAAATCGTGTCCGCCTGGCGTCTGCGCCGACCCATTTTCGGTCCAAAATTGCACCTAGAATGCGTCGGCACGGACGCGAAGCGGACGCCCCGCGCGTCTCCTCGCCGTCCACCGCGTCCCCACCTGGCGGCCACCCAACCGCCACCGGTTTTCTTACTTATGACAACCATCGACAGCGGGCCCACGCGTCAGCCAATGAAAGCGTCCTTTTTTAACCACGCGTGCGGCAGGGTCGGCCTCATCCACTCCTCACGTCCACATCTAGCCCCCACCACTCCCTTTGCTTCCTCGTCGGCGATCGCAAACCCTAGCGCGCCCATGGGCCTCTTCAGTAGCAGCAATGGCAAGGGCAAGGGCAAGGGCACCCCCGGCACCTCGTCCTCCCGTGCTCCCCCTCCCCCTCCATCACCGGCGTGTTTCCCCCTTGAACGCTGGCGCCTGCACATCCCGGGGCACCAAGTGCGGTGGCATTGGGAGTACAGGCAGCCCCTCCCCTACCCCGACGTCACATTGCCGCACCATTGGCATTTGGATCCCCAACGGATCCCGGTGCCGGCGGTTCCGCAGACCCAGTGGACGCACGACGACGAGGTGAGCCGGCGCCGCGCGCAGCTCACGCCGGAGCAGCGTCGGTTGCCCGAGTACGCCGCCGACTCTCCCAACTGGGAGGCTTGGTTCGCCCTCGAACACGAGGAGCAACGACGCTCGGGTCTCGACGCCATCCCTCCGCCGTTCCCACCGCCGCCCCGACAGGTAGAGCCGGAGGACATGGAGGCGGAGGCGGAGTACCAAGCCGCCCTCGAGGAGGCCCTGTAGCATGCACTGGAGGCTAGCCGCATCGAGGAGGACGTGCACTGGGATGGGCTGGAGCAAGCCCTTGCCCTGTCAGCGGCGGGGGACTCCGTCCACACCCTGCTCTTCGTGCCGCCACCTCCACCATCGCCGCCCGTCCAGCCAAGGCCGGAGCCGTCGCATAAGCGCTCCCCGCCTCCACCCACTTGGCCGGAGGAGGCCTACTCGTGGACGGGCCAGTACCGCAAATGGGTGAGTGCGCCTCCTGTCCACTTCGCCGCGACGCCGGAGGAGGAGGCGGCCCACCTCGAGCGATGGAAAGACCACTGGCTCCACCATGAGCAGGCCGACGGCGAGGAGCTGATGCACTACGAGGCCATCACTACTAGGAAAAGGCCTACTAGTGGCGCACCAGTTTTGCCTACTAATGGCGCACTACTAGTGTGCCACTAGTACTGCA
>NW_021277102.1:0-1302 GCF_002162155.2 Triticum dicoccoides | reverse complement strand
GTCGCCGCCGTTCGCCATAGCAGCCGTCTCCGGCCACCCCTCGCTCCCCCGACTAGCTCAGAAGCTCCGCCACAACCCCTCTTCCTCCCCACCGCTCCACGGGCCTCCGGAAGCCCTGCATCGCCGCCACGTCGCCGTTCCCCTCTTCGGGCTCAGACCATCATCGCCGTCGAATTCACCGTCTCCAGCGCGTCTCCGAGCCCGCTTCGACGCCCACTGCAACCGCGGTGAGCCCCCGAGTCGTTTCCCCCTTCTCTCCTGGTCTCTTTCGACCTCTAGGCCTTAGCCCCACCTTGGCCGAGAGCTCCACGCCGCCGGCGATGTCACCGTCGTGGCCACGGTCACCGTAGCGCCCAACCGAGCACACTATCGTGCTCCACGCCTCACTAGGAGCACGCAGCACGCACCAACGCCTCCCCAAACACCCTGCAACGCCGACTCCGACCGCACCCGAACTCCGGCGGCCGCAGCCGAGCTCGCCGCCGTCGACTCCGGCCACCCCAGGCCCAGCCACGGCCACCGTTCGACGCGCGGGAGCAAGAGCTCTCCAACGAGCCCAAGAACGGCCTCGCCCGTGCCCTGTAGCGCGATCCCGCATCGCGCCGCCGTCTCGGGCCTCGCCGGCGTCGTGTCGCCGGTGGGTTTGACCCACTTTGACCACGGCAGGACCCCCTGAGTCCCTGACAGGTGGGCCCAGCCCTGTAGCTAATGAGGATTAGCGCTAACCACTGTTAGTTAACCCCCTGACACTGACCAGTGGGCCCCAGCGCCACTAATCCCTAATTAAGATTAATTTAAACCTGTTAAACCCCCCCTGTCACTGACGTGTGGCCCCCACACGTTAGGTTTGACCCCAGACAGCCGCAGTTGACCACTGACGTCATGCTGACGTCATGCTGGCGCAATAATTATATTTCTGGATTTAAATTAAATCAGGAAATTCCAGAATATTATTTAAACTTCAAAAATTCATAACTTTTATTCTGTAACTCCAAATTGGACAAGTTATATATGAAAAATGATCAGAAAAATCCAATCTATCCATCTGTACTATTTTCATGCATGATCAAACAAGTTAAATTGATGTTTTAAGCAGAACAAGGAAAAGCACTTTAAAAGGCCATGTTTGAGTTTGAAATTTGAATCTTTGATTCAAATTTGCTCAAATCCTTCTGGTTTCAGTTGCATTAGCCCAACACACTCATATTGCCATGTTTCATGCATGCATCATATTGTTGCACATTGTTTGGTGATGTTGTGTATCGATGTCCTTTGCGACAGGTTCTGCCTCCGAGGAGTACC
>NW_021277101.1:0-1271 GCF_002162155.2 Triticum dicoccoides | reverse complement strand
TATTCCCACATTCAGTGCATGGACAACACATAAAACCATTCTGCTTGTTTGCCTCAGCCGCATCGAGAAACTCATGCATGCCCTTAATGTACTCGTGGGTGTGTCTGTCACCGTACATCCATTGCCAGTTCATCTGCGTGCATTATATTTAATTAAGTGTCCAAATTAATAGAAGTTCATCATCACATTAAAATCAAAGCGCATACATAGTTCTCATCTAACAACATACATCTCTCCAGAGCATCTAATTAATTAAACCATACATTGAAACTATGTAAAACATTTCAATGCGAAAACAAATGCGATCATAATCGCAACCAAGGTAACAATTGATCCAACGGCATAATGATACCAAGCCTCGGTATGAATGTCATATTTTCTACTCTTTCTAATCTTCAAGCGCATTGCATCCATCTTGATCTTGTGATCATCGACGACATCCGCAACATGCAACTCCAATATCATCTTCTCCTCCTCAATTTTTTTTATTTTTTCCTTCAACAAATTGTTTTCTTATTCAACTAAATTTAACCTCCCGACAATAGGGCCGGTTGGCATTTCCGATTCACATACATCCTACATAAATAAAATCTATGTCACGTTGGTCGGCATAATTTTCATAAACAATAAATGAACCAATAGTTATAAAGATAATATATATACCACATCCGAATCATAGATAGGACGAGGGCCGACGGGGGCGGATACCAAAACCATCGCACTATATAAGATGCAATAATAAAAGTAAGAAAATAATACAAGTATCTATGTAAAGATACAAGTAAGAATATTTTTCCTTTCAGAAAGAAGATAAGAACAAGAGGGAGGGCTGCACCAACAGGCAGAGATCAGATCACCCTTTATGGGCAGCCCCAGGCCTCACTATATATAGGGGAGAGGGAGGAGGGTGCGCCCCCTCTAGGGTTCCCACCCCTAGGGGGGCGGCAGCCCTAGATGGGAAAGGGGAGGCGGCCAAGAGGGGGAGAGAGGGGGCGCCCCCTAGGATGGGCCTTAGGCCCATCTAAGCCTAGGGTTTCCCCTCTCTCCTCCTTTGCTGCGCCTTGGGCCTTGTGCGAGGCGCACCAGCCCACTTAGGGGCTGGTCCCTCACCACCCTTGGCCCATGCAAGCCTCCGGAGCATGTGGCCCCACTTGGTGGACCCCCGGGACCCGCCCGGTGGTCCCGGCACGTTACCGATAAACCCCGAAACACTGGTAGAAAAAGGGCCTATAGTCCCGGTTCGTAAGGGCCTTTAGTCCCGGTTCCTGAAC
>NW_021277100.1:0-1217 GCF_002162155.2 Triticum dicoccoides | reverse complement strand
TGGGTGTTCCCTGTAGCGCCTGGAATCGGGGCGGTAACCCCTCTTCATCAACGACGCGGTCTCCAGGATTGTGTGGGCGACTCGGAGTCTAGATGTCGAGGTGGTGACAGCCTTCTTAGGCTGGTGGCGGTAAGGGACGTCCCTTCCATCAACAAATTGGGTTCGATGCGTCTCGACAGATGACACATGTGCCTGCTTTTGGAGTTGTCAGGCGGTGCATGTCGCCGGCAGGTGAAGCCACCGGTGGATGCGCTACTGGCAGATACTACATGATATGTCTCCAATGTATCTATAATTTATGAAGTATTCATGCCATGTTTACAAAAAAATTATATGGTTTTGGTATGATTTGCATGGAACTAACCCGGACTGACGATGTTTTCAGCAAAACTACTGTGGTGTTGTTTTTGTGCAGAAATGAAAGTTCTCCAAATGAGCTGTAACTTTTTGATGATTTTTTTGGAACAAAAGAGACCCTCGATGCTTCTTGGGAGGGCCAGAAGAGCCACAAGGAGGGCACAACCCACCAGGGCATGCCTGGAGCCCAACCCGAGGTGTGGTGGGTTGTGCTCACCTCGAGGGCCATCTTCGCATGATTCCCATGCTGAAAAATCCTATAAGAGAAACCATCAGAAATAACCCTAGATCAGAAGTTTCGCCGCCGCAAGACTCTGTAGCCACGAAAAGCCAATCTATACCCCGTTCCAGCACCCTGACGGAGGAGAAATCGTCACCATTAGCCATATTCATCATCCCGGCGGCCACCATAATGAGGAGGGAGTTTGTACCAATAGCTATGTGTTTAATCTCTCTCTCTCTCTCTCTCTCTCTCTCTCTCTCTCTCTCTCTCTCTCTCTCTTTCTCGTGTTTTTGAGATGGCATGATCTTCATGTATCACGGGCTTTGTTAATATAGTCAAATCATATGGTGTTTTCCCCTCTCTATCTTGTTGTGATGAATTGAGTTTTCCCTCTTGAGATTCAATTCTTATCGGATTGAATACTTTTATGGATTTGAGAACACTTAATGTATGTCTTGCTATGAATACCCATGGTGACAATGGGGTATCATATTGATTCATTTGATAGGTGTTTTGGCACTCAACTCGCGGATTTCCAAGGTGACATTGGGGTAATCTATGCATAGGTTTGATGCACGTTCTCGTCTTTGTTTCTCCGATAGAAATCTTGGGGCACTTTTTGAAGTTTTTTGTGTTG